>NC_037681.1:106786670-106994428 GCF_003255815.1 Theropithecus gelada
GGCTCCGTCTAAAAAAAAAAAAAAAAAAAAAAAAAATTATTTTAGACTGAGTCTGGCTCTGTCACCCAGGCTGGAGTGCAGTGGCACGATCTGGGCTCACTGCAGCCTCTGCCTCCTGGGTTCAAGCGATTCTGCTGCCTCAGCCTTCCAAGTAGCTGGGATTACAGGTATGTACCACCATACCTAGCTAATTTTGTATTTTTTAGTAGAGAAGAGGTTTCACCATGTTGGCCAGGCTGGTCTTAAACTCCTGACCTTAAGTAATCTGCCTGCCTTGGCCTCTCAAAGTGCTGGGATTACAGACAGGAGCCACTGCACTCTAGCCTGTCCTCTTCAAAAATGCCAAGTTCTTGAAAGACAAGTAAAGATTGAAGAACTGTTCCAGATAGAAGGAAACTAAAGAGACATGACAACTAACTGCAACACATGATCCTGATTTGGATCCAGACCTATAAAGAACATAATTGGGGCAATTTATAAAATGCGACTGGAATCTGTGATGGTAATATTCTGTTAATGTTAATTCCTGATTTTGACGGTTGTGCTATGGTTACGTATGGCAGTGTCTTTATTACAACATATACACTAAAGTATTCAAAGAGTAATAGGTCATCATATCTGCAATTACAGTGAAATGATTCAGAAAAAAGGCAATACATATGCAAATAATGAGTGTGATAAGGTATATACCACATACATGGGATGTGGTAAAGTGTTAACAGTGGGGAATCCTGTTTAAGGGTAAATAGGTGCTCCTGTTTACACTGGGAGGTTTGGAAGGTGTAATCTCCAAACTCAATGGCAAGTTGCAAGAAAGCAACTTTCAAACTTCATGTTGAAATGTGATCACTGGCCGCACGTGGTGGCTCACGCCTGTAATCCCAGCATTTTGGGAGGCCGAGGTGGGTGAATCACCTGAGGTAGGGAGTTCAAGACCAGCCTTACCAACATGGAGAAACCCCATCTCTACTAAAAATACAAAAAGTTAGCTGGGCCTGGCAGCACATGCCTGTAATCCCAGCTACTAGGGAGGCTGAGGTAGGAGATTAGCTTGAACCTGGGAGGCAGAGGTTGTGGTGAGCCAAGATTGCGCCATTGCACTCCAGCCTGGGCAACAAGGATAAAACTTCATCTTGGGGAAAAATAAATAAATAAATAAAAAGACATGTGATCCCCAATATTGGAGGTGGGACCTAGTGGGAGGTGTTTGAGTCAGGAAGGTGGATCTCTCATGAATGGCTTGGAGCCATTCTTGCGGTAATGAGCGAGTTCTCGCTCTATTAGTTTCTGTGAGAGCTGCTTGTTGAACTTCCTTTCTCTCTTTTTTCCTCACTATGTGATCTCTGCGCACACTTTCTCCCTTTTTCTTCTGCCGTAAGTAGAAACACCTTTTTTTGAGACGGAATCTTGCTGTGTCACCCAGGCTGGAGTGCAGTGGCAGCTGCAACCTCTACCTCCCAGGTTCCTGGGTCCAAGTGATTCCCCTGCCTCAGCCTCCCCAGTAGCTGGGACTACAGGTGTCCACCACCACGCCTAACTAGTTTTTATATATATATATATATATATATTTTTTTTTTTTTTTTTTTTTGAGACGGAGTCTCGCTCTGCCACCCAGGCTGGAGTGCAGTGGCCGGATCTCAGCTCACTGCAAGCTCCGCCTCCCGGGTTCACGCCATTCTCCTGCCTCAGCCTCCCGAGTAGCTGGGACTATAGGCGCCCGCCACCTCGCCCGGCTAGTTTTTTGTATTTTTTTTTTTAGTAGAGACAGGGTTTCACCGTGTCAGCCAGGATGGTCTCAATCTCCTGACCTCGTGATCCGCCCGTCTCGGCCTCCCAAAGTGCTGGGATTACAGGCTTGAGCCACCGCGCCCGGCCGCTAGTTTTTATATTTTTAGTAGAGATGGGGTTTCTCTGTGTTGGCCAGGCTGGTCTTGAACTCCTGGCCTCAAGTGATCTGCTCGGCTCAGCCTCCCAAAGCGTTAGGTTTACAGGCATGAGCCACTGTGCATGACCATAAGTGGAAGCATCTTGAGGCCATCACCAGATGCAGATGCTGGAGCCATGCCTCTGGTATAGCTTATGGAACTGTGAGCCAAGCAAAGCTCTTTCTTTATAAATTACCCAACATCAGGTGTCTCTTTATAGCAACACAAATAGACTAAGACACAACTTTTCTCTAGATTTGAAATTATTTCAAAATCAAAGTAAGTGACTTGTAGCATTTTGACTTAGCAAATGGTGGTGACATTTACTGAGATTGAGGAGACACTTGGATGGTTAGATTCGGAGGGAATAATGAAGAGCTCTGCTTTGGCCATGTGAAGGTTAAGTGTTAAATATCCAAGGTGAGATAGCAAGTGGGGGAGTTTGGCCCAAAATACACATTTGAAGCCTGGATGAGGCCATCTAGGAGTGAGTGAGTTAGAAGTCTACTTCTAGCCACAGTTCATTTTGATCAGTGAACTCTAGTGTTGGACAGTTTGAATCATTTTTGAGACAAAAAGTCTATGGCATTGAGACACATCTCAATTTTGATTCATTATTTTAATGAATTCCTTAGTGTGTGGGATCATGTCATCTGCAAATAGAGATCATAGTACTTCTCTCCAATTTGAATTTTATTTCATCTTCTTGCCTAATTTTCCTCACTAGAATCTTCAGTATAATGTTGAATAGAAGTTATAAGAGCAGCAGTCCTTGTCTTGTTCTTATCTTCAGGGGAAAGCATTTAGTCTTTCACTATTAAGTACAAAGTCAGTTCTGGGTTTTCACAGATGCACTGGATCAGGTTGAGGAAGATCCCTTCTATTCCTAGTATGTGGAGAGTATTGTCATGAAGAGATGTTAAATTTTGTAATGATGTTTCTGGGCTGTTGAGAGGATCATGTGTTTTTCATTTTTTATTTTATTGATATGATGAATTTTATTAATTGACTTTTGGTTGCTGATTTGCCTTGCATTTCTGGATAAATCTTACTTGGTCATGGTATATAATTGTTTTTATGTGTTGCAGGATTCAGCTTGCTAGAATTTTTTTTGAAAATGTTTGCATCCATACTCAAAAGAGATATTAGTTTGTAGTTTTTTTGTGTTTTCTTTTGATGTCTTCATCTGGTTTCACCTGGTTTTGGCATCAGGGCATCCTCTTCTATTTTTTGGAAGAGTTTTTGAAGAACTGGTATTAATTCTTTAAATATTTGGCAGAATTCACCAATGAAGACATCTGGCTTGGTAGTTTCTTTGTGGGTCATTGTTTTGGTGACTAATTCAACCTATTTATTATAGGTCCATTCAAATTTTCTGTTATTCTTGCATCAGTTTCAGTCATTTGTGTTTTTGTAGGAATGTGCCCATTTCATTCTAAGTTGTCTAATGTATTAGCATAATTAATTAGCAAAATAGTAAAATCCTTTTTCTCTCTGTAAGGTCAGTTGTAATTTCCCCTCCTTCATTTCTGATTCTAGTAATTTGCGGCTTCTTTTTATTGTGGTCAGTCTAGCTAAAGACTTGCTTTTTCAAAGAACCAACTTTTGGTTTCATTTTGTATTCTCAAATATTGTTTCTAGTCTCCATTTTAATAATTTCCACACTTCCACTCTTATTTTTCAAATTTCCCTTTTTTACTGCTTGCTTTAGGTTTAATTTGCACTTCTTTTTCATGTCTTTTTTTTTTTTCTTTCCATTGTAACCTTGAACTAGGCTCAAGCAATCTTCCTGCCTCAGACTCCCAAGTAGCTAGGACTACAGGCACAGGCCACCATGCTCAGCTAATTTACTTTTATTTTTTAGAGATAGATCTTGCTATGTTGCCCAGGCTGGGTTTGAACTCCTGGCATCAAATGATCTTCCTGCGTTGGCCTCCCAAAGTGCTGAGACTACAGATGTGAGCCTTTTTCCAGTGTCTTACAGTGGGATTTCTGAGAGGAAGATTTCAAATCTTCCTCTTATTCAATATAGGCATTTACAGCTACAGATTGCCCTTTTGGCATGCCTTAAGCTACATCCCGTAAGTTTCAGTGTGCTGTGGTTTCATTTTCGTTCACCTCCAGGTATTTTCTAATTTCCCTCTTGATTTTTCCTTTAATCCATTGGTTATTTAGGAGTGTGTTGTTTAATTTCCACATATTTGTGAGTTCCCCAAATTTGTTTCTATTATTGATTACTAGTTTTATTCTGTTGTGGTCAGGGAACATATTTTGTATTATTTATATCCTTCTTAATTTATTGAGGTTTGTTTTATGGGCTAGCACACAGTCTATCCTGGAGGTGTGTTTCTCCACTGCTATCTGGACTCATCTGCACTCCACAGTTTATGATGAGAAGGCACCTGTTAATAAGTGTGAGTTCCCTTGTAAGTGATGAATTGTTTTTCTTCTGCCGTCTTTTTCTTTCTTTCTGTTTCTTTCTTTCTTTCTTTCTTTCTTTCTTTCTTTCTTTCTTTCTTTCTTTCTTTCTTTCTTTCTTTCTTTCTTTCTCTTTTTCTTTCTTTCTTTCCTTTCTCTTTCTTTCTTTCTTTCTTTCTTTCTTTCTTTCTTTCTTTCTTTCCTTTCTTTCTCTCTCTCTCTCTCTTTCTTTCTTTCTTTCTTTCTTCTTTCCTTCCTCCCTTCCTTCCTTCCTTCCTTCCTTCCTTCCTTCCTTCCTTCCTTCCTTCCTTCCTTCTTTCTTTTCTTTCTTTCTCTCTCTTTCTTTTCCTTCCTTCCTTCCCCTCTTTCTTTCTTTCCCTTCCTTTCTTTCTCTCTTTCTCTCTTTCTTTCTTTCTGACAGAGTCTTGCTCAGTCACCCAGGCTGGAGTGCAGTGGCACCATCTCAGCTCACTGCAACCTCCACCTCCTGGGTTCAAGCTATTCTCCTGCCTCAGCCTCCCAAATAGCTGGGATTACAGGCCCCCACCATCATGCCCAGCTAATCATTTTTTGTATTTTTAGTAGAGATGGGGTTTCATCATGCTGGCCAGGCTGGTCTCAAACTCCTAAACTCAGGTGATCCACCCACCTCGAACTCCCAAAGTGCTGGGATTATGCGCGTGAACCACTAGGCCTGGCGGCTTTCAGCATGTGATATATTTATTTGTGGATCTCTTTGCATGTATCCTATTTAGAGTTTATTGAGCTTCCTGGGTATGTAGATTGTTTTTCAATAAATTCATGACATTTTCAGCCATTATGTCTTCGACTACTTTTTTCTGTTGTATTCTCTGTCTCCTTCTCTTCTGTATTCTGCTATGCATCTGTTGGCATGCTTATGGTGTACCAGTCCTCTGAGGCTCTGTTTATTTTCCTTCATTCTATTTTCTCTCTGTTCTTTGGATTACATAATCTCTATTGATTTATTAATACCTTCAAGTTGGCTAATTCTTTATTCTGATTGTTCAAATCTACTGTTGAGCTCCCCTAGGGAATTTTTTATTTTAGTTATTGTACTTCTTCTTTTTCTTTTTCTTTTTTTGAGATGGAGTTTTGCTCTGGTCGCCCAGGCTGGAGTGCAGTGGTGCAAGTTTGACTCACTGCAACCTCTGTCTCCTGGGTTCAAGCGATTCTCCTGCCTCAGCCTCCCAAGTAGCTGGGATTACAGGTGCTCACCACCATGTCTAATTTTTGTGTTTTTAGTAGAGATGGGGTTTTGCCATGTTGGCCAGGCTGGTCTCGAACTCCTGACCTCAGGTGATCAGACTGCCTCGACCTCCCAATGTGCTGGGATTACAGGCGTGAGCCACAGCGCCCCGTTAGTTATTGTACTTTTCAACTCCAGACTTTCCATTTGGTTCTTTTTAAGAATAATTCCATCTCCATATTAATATTTCTATTTGATGAGATATTATCATCATATCTTTCTTTACTTCTTCAATCACAGTTTTCTTTAGTTATTTCTGAACATATTTATAATGGCTGCTAGGAAATCTTTCTTAAATCTGATATTGGTTGCTTTCACAGGCAGTTTCTGTTTTTTTTTTTTTTTTTCTGTGTATGGATCACTGTTTCTTATTTCTTTTTATAGCTCAAAAGTTTCTCTGGGAAACTGTGCATTTTAGATATTATGTTGTCGCATATCTGGCTACTGGTCATCCCCCTGCCCGTATCCAAGCATAATACTGTTATTTCCTTATTTAGTTGTTTGGTGACTAGTTGGATTATTTTAGTGAATTCCCCCACCCCACACGGTGTGAAGCCTCTGATGATACACCTTAGGGAGTGTTGCCTTGAGTGTACCCACAGTCATCCTGTAATGACAGTGGTTTTGGCAGGGCTCTCTTATCTAGTTCTTTCTCTGACCACAGCTATCTGTTAAACTACCTAATTCCTGGCTGATTGCTCTGTTGTTTTCAACAATGCCTTTTATGGAAAAACAAATCATGTTTCCCCTCTGCTGTTACACCAACACAACAACAATCCACACGGAAGACTTCTGCAACTCCCAAATACGTGGGGATTTCTCCCCACCAGCAAGCAAGCAGCCAGTTCCGCTGTGGACACCAGCTAGGTGTCCTCCAACTCAATTCTGACAGTATTTATCTAGAGACAGTGTCAGATCCCACAGGGTGGGGGCTCAGTCCCCACAATTGCCTTGGCAGATTTGGGATTTGAATCCAGGCAGTCTTAGCTGTGAACTGCCACACAAAGCCACCTTTCTCCAAAGAATGGAGGCTTGAGCTCCCTTGTAACTTGGGGTAAATAATCTGGGTACATATCCTCGAGGAACAGCAGGACCAGAATGCTCTGCACAGGACTGGAAATGGCTGGGGGTAGGAAAACCAAGTCCCTGACCATGTTGACCATTTCCTTCATCCTGTGAGGCAGTGGGCTTGACCCTGCAATGTTCCCAGCACAAGTCTGAGGAGTGATGCAATAGAGAGTAGGTGAGTTGGGTAACCACTTGAAATTCCACTCCTCCCTTCCCTTTTCATAACAGATGTCCTAACTTTTTGCCAAGCACACTTGGTTTTCCATATTCTGCTCAGAAGTTACCAACTGGCTGTTGGTTAGGGCTAGCAAATTACACAGACTTGTTTTTGTCTAAGAATCTTAGCAAGTTTATTCCCTCAGGGTAGGAAGGTCATATTTGTTCTTTAGGCTCCACCTTGGACTTCCCTCAGGAGGGGAAATAGGAATTCTTTCTTCCTCAGGATGAGCTGGTATAAGGCCAGGCTCATTGATGATAAGAAGCAGAAATGGACTCAGGCTAAATTAGGACAAGGGAAGTGACAGGGCAGCCACGGCTGCCACAGGATGGAAGGGAAGGACTGGAACAGAGCTTAAACAGACAGAGGCCAGGCAGCTCAAATGGTCTTGGAAGCAGGAACAGTTCCATGATCTTGCCCAGGTGCCATCACTGGGATGAATGAGCTTCCACCACGCCTTCTGTCCTTGTGTTTCTTACTCCATAGCCACATTCCTAGGAAAGCAAGTCCAAGCTTAGTTCTCATGCCTGCCTTTGGTTGCTGTAAGATGACGAGAGGAAAGTCAGGCAGGAGCAGGGCACCGGGAAGACCCTTTTGTCTTAGGAATGGGATGGCGGATGCTGGGTTTACTCTACACAGTAGGTGCCAGATAATTCTCCAAAAAAAGATAGGAAGAGAAATAAGCAGTGCCAGATTTCCAGCACAGCTTGTGCTGGCAGGTGGGTACTGTCACTGTGGTACGTCCAAATAGGAAGAGATGTCTCTGACAGAATCAGGAACTGGAGATTTACCCATTGAAAACTGGAAACCTAAGCGAGATATGCTTTCCCCTTGCTCAGGCCGAAAACCTTGGAGTTTTTGCAACAGAATTCCAGCACACCCCCCGTGGGTGCCTCTTGCCCTCTCCTGCCACTCAAGGGAGCAGGACTGGTAATGCAAGGACACCGACAGGAGAGGTTCCTGTGTCTGAGCCTGTTATTCTGTGGTTAGATGGACACAAGGTCCCACATTGGGGCCCTATTGCCCCCCTATCACCCCCTTTTTAGCCATGTTGAGTGGGCCTCTGTTTCTTGCTTCAAATGGAGCCTCTTGTTTCTCCAGCCCCAGATAGAGAGCCTGCACATATGACTTTGTGTGTCTTTGTAAGCCCCACCCAGGCCCTGGGCTGGGGGGATCCCAGAGTGTGAAGGGGCAGAGCCTGAGAACCTATCCAGCTCCTTGCCTGGCTTGGGACCTCAATAAGCTGTGTCCACCCTCCATCCCAGGGATGATATTCCAAGTCCTGGGGGACCTGAGACCCACCCACCAGGAGCAGGTGTCCTGTGGCCTGGGCCAGGTTTGGGCAGATTTGCTTGAATTCACTGTGGGTATTTCACAAGTGTGCTTAGGGATGGGGCATTTCTTTTCTTTTTTTTTTTTAAAGTTGTGGATTATTTCTCACATTTTGTATGAGGATCCTAATTCTGAAGTTGTTTTCTTTCTCCAGCATGCTTGGGTTGTCTCATAAGGAACCCGCCTCAAAGGCAACGACACATATGCTGCCACCTAATGGAGAAAAATGATCTGTTTCTACAACTGTGTGAAGTCATGAATCACTTAACCACAGAAATACAGATACGCTCTGAGAAACACGTCTTTAGGTGATTTCATCGTTGTGTGAACATCATAGAGTGTACGCACACAAACCTAGATGATATAGCCTACTACACACCTAGGCTATATGGTATAGCTTATTTCACCGAGGCTACAACTCCTTACAGGATGTTACTGTACTGATACCGTAGGCATTTGTAACATGCCAGTATTTGTGTCTAAACATATCTAAACATAGAAAAGGTACAGTAAAAATATGGTATCATAATCTTATGAAACCGCTGTCATATATGAAGTCCATCTTTGACTGAAACATCGTTGTGTGGTACATAACTATGTGGAAAGAGAAATTGTACGGAAAGCTTCAGTGCTTCCAACCTCTTTCTTGTTTCCCTCACATCAACTGATATATGGGTCAACTTTTTATTAAAACAATTGGGTAGTCATAGAAAATTTCCCTTTATTTCGTAATTAATAGTTTATAAAAATGTATACCATTTATCTAGGGTTTCCTATGTGCTAAACACTTTACATACGTTCCCTCAATCCTCACTGCACTCCTATGAGCTACACATTGTTATTAATCCTATTTTGCAGATAAGGAAGGTGAGATTCAGAAAGATTAAATAACTTCCAACTTCCAGAGTTCACACACTTAACCACTAGTCTGTCTTTCTTCAGCTTTAACCTTAACAACATTTATCGACTAAAATTACACAAACATAAAAAAGGCATCCAAAATCCTGAAACTATCTCAAGCACATTCCACAGTTAATCAAATAAGTAAATATATGGCTGATAGTGAGTACCAGGTTTTTCACTGTTGAAGAAGCATAACAAATATGGAAAGGGGGAAGGTTAGAATACACCTGGTGGGGCTGGATTAGAATCAGAGGAATTGGTGTGAATGGATGGTTTATATACATAGGTAGATATAGAAACTGTTATAGGTATATATATATTAGGTAGATACAAAAACTGTTATAGTTATTTGTATATAACTATATATACACATACATATACGTATATAATTATAACAGTTTATCTACTATATGTATTATAGGTATATATATTAGGTGTATATATATATATCAGCCATTAACTTCAGTGTTCATAGATGGTTCTTGCCAGCCACAATTATTACTGTGATGTTAGCCAAATGGTGATTTTCCATTTCCATCCTTCCCTCTACATTTATTAATTGGAATAGATGTGTTCCATTTATATATATATATATATATATATATCACACCTATATATACCTATAACCATTTCTATATCTATATGTATTTATGTGTGTGTATATATATGTGTGTGTGTGTATATATATTTCCCAGCTTTGTTCTCTGAGAAAGACTAGAAGTAATCACACCCTAGTAGCTTTAGGCCCCATGGATCTTGATCGCTAAGGACCATTATTTAATAAAAGGAATCAGGGCTCCTTGGAGAAATGTCTGATTTTAAGGCTTTCACAGAGAAAGTATAAATGCCTTGGAAGATTTTGCAGTGCTAGAAAAACTGCTTGAAAATGATGAGGACACTACAAAGGACACAGGAGCAACGTTGAAGGAGCTCCTGATGGTCAAATTTGAGACAATTTGAGTAACAAAGTAAATAATGATAGCAATAGATTATAACGCATAGAATGAAGCAGATAGCCATGACTCTACATTGATACAAATAAATAACTGAATAAATGAAAAAGAAAGGAAAGCTCTTCTTTGCAGTAGAATTCCAATTAATAAATGTAGAGGGAAGGATGGAAGTGGAAAATCACCATTTGGCTAACATCACAGTAATAACTGTGGCCGGCAAGAACCATCAATGAACACTAAAGTTAATGGCTGAAAATGTGATGAGAAACAAAACATTTACATAGTCTCAAAGCCTCTTCACAAGAGACTTATTAATTGCAAAGGGAGCAATAGTATAATAACTGTGCAATGGACCAGTCTGGTAGGTACCACCTTTTCCAAGTGATCAAAGTTAAGATCACCAGGAACAAGATGTATCAGCATCCTGTGCCTCCTGCTGTGATGTACTGAGAAGGACTCACTGTCCCTTCTGTGGTGTTCTTGCCAAAAATGCATAACTACAATCTAATAATGAGTAAACACTATACACACCCAAAGTGAGGAACATTCTACAAAATAATTGGCCACCACTCTTCAAAACTGCCATCATCATGAAAGAAAAGACGGAGGAAGCTGTCCCAGATCGAATGAGGCAACTCAGTGCAATGTGGGATCCTGGAACAGAAAAAAAAAAAAAGAAACCTTTGTGGGACAGTTGATAAAGTTTCAATAAAGTCTGGAGATCAGTTCCCAGTATTGTATCAGTGTTCCTATTCTGGTTGTGAGAATTATGGTAATTATGTGGTGCAGTGGTGCAGCTTTTTTTGGAAAGCTGAGTGAAAGGTACACAGTATTCTTTGCACTACTTTTGCAGTGTTTTCAAAGTCTAATATTATTTCAAAGCTAAAAACTAAGACAAGCTTACAATAAAAATATATAAGTAAAAATGCTTTAAAAAGACATGACAAAGTGTCTCAGATATTTGATTATCAAAAGCCAGGAACCCTCTGGGGCTAGAGCTCAAATTCTCTTGTTTTCAGTCTCTATCAAATGAAAACTTCTGTCTGCCTTCTACCTTTATCATGACATAGAAGTAGAAAGAAGGGAAGTGTTTAGGCAGATGTTGAGCAAAACACACATAGCAAACGCTCATTCGATGTTTTGGCTGAATTGTAGAACACAGTAGACTGTCTAAACCGTCTGTTCCTGTTCTGGAATGTTCTGATCACAGCTGCTGGCTTATGTCTATCTTATAACGATCCCCAAAGCTGCACCCTCTGTGGTCCTGAGGATCACAGGACTTAGCATTTCCTGCTTCCACAATGCTGGCCCTTGAGGGATATACTTAGGGGCCCAGAGGAAGCAGATTGTATCTGTTGAGTGCTTGAAATAATAATAGTGATGATGATTGATAATGATGATGATGATGATGATATCTAAGCTATCACATGCCAGGCACTTTTCCAAATGCTTTAATGCTTAAACCATCCCTGGGAGGAAGGGTCTGTTACTGCACACATTTACAGAGTGAGTGCATTGCTCAGCCTCTCTCGCTTCTCTACATGGCCAGTGAGTAGCGGAGCTGGACTCTGACCCCACGCAGACTGCCTCTGGAGCCCACCTTCTGATGAATGAGAATGCACATGGGGTTGTGGACTGAGTCATAGGGCGCACGCAAGGTTAGTTGGGGATTAGCCTCAACCCCTTTTGGCTTTGATAGAAATCCTTCTCAGAAACTCTCGGAACAGAGTGGTGGTAAAGCACCACCTGGGACCTGTGGGAGGCCATTTTGGACCCAGTTCTCAGTTTCCAGGGCTGTAGATGTCCCTGGATGGGGCCAGCGCCTGGGGTCTCCCCACCACCCCACACCATACCAGCTCCTGTTATAAGCCATTTATCTAGCTACTTAGCGCTTTCTCTTGGAAGTGCCATGCTTTCGGACACTTGGAGGTTCTGACATGGGAGTTCCTGATAGTCTCCCTTCTGGGTAAAGTCAATCCTGATGCCTGCGGTGTCTGAAACCCCTCCTGCTGCTGAGCTGAGCCCCAGTGCTGAGCCCTGAGGTAGGACAAACACCCCTCTGGGCAAGTATAGAATAGAAACTTAAATAGAAATAAACTCCAACAAAAGCAAACTTCCTGGGGTTTTCCTCCTGCCTCCTCACATCCTCTGAAAGGTGTGTGGACCAGGAGTCCTGACCTTGCCTGGGCCCTCTCTAGGCTTTGGTGAACTCAGCTGTGAGAGAGGGGTAGGAGTTGATGATTTCCAGTGTCTCTGCTTCCAGTGCCTTCACATTATGGCACCCAGGGCTTGTGACAAGAGCAGAAGGAAGCCAGGCCCATTCCTGGTGGACTTGAAGGTGTTAGCTCTTTGTTCCCTGGAAGCGTGTGGCCACAGCATTAGGGAGGGCTTGCCACTGCTCTGTCCACACACAATTAGGGCTGAGGTGACTCAGAAGCAAGCACACCATGTGTTAAAATAAGAGTTGGTGTTTCTGAGAAGGGAAGTCCAGGAGCTGACCAGGATGGGATTAGCTGTTGATAAGGGGCCCGTCATTGTTCTAGCTCTCCCCTGAGGCCCACACCACATCCTAGAAGAGAAGCCAGGTCCCTCGGCCCTACCAGGGCTGGGACAGTCGGGGCACAGCTGCAGGAGACGCCCTGGGAGGCCGTCTGGGCTGTGGCAGGAGGCGGCAGGGCGGTGCAGTGGTTGGGAGGCGGCTGCTCTGCCTCTGTTGAGTTTTCTGGCTTTGTCACTTGACGTTGATTCTCCCCTCAGGGCCAGAGTGGGGTCAGGTGGGGGACCATGGAGGAGGACATGAGATCCTAACAGGTGACCTCAAACTGCTGTACAAGCCCAGCAACCCTGACCGCTCCCCCGCCCACAACCCGCAAAGGTCAAGGCCAATGCCAAGAAGTGTGGGGAGGGCGGTGTGGGGGACTCTCCAGTTTAGACTCTTCAGTCTCGAAAAACAAAGGCTGACAGGAATGTGAGGAAACCACTGTTTACTCTGTTTTCAAGGGTGTTCCACTGAAGTGTGTCCCGAGATGTTTCCAGAAGGAGGATGACGGGGGTGGTGCTGAAGAGGCTCTGCCATGGGAAACGGAGCCGGAGATGCTGGCCAGAACTCTGGGTTCTCTGGAAGTGGTGGGAGGAAACCCGCAAGAGGGAAGAGGCCATCGCTTCTTTAACTCCCAGGGGAACAGACCGCAGGAGCCGAGGGTGCTAGCCCTCTTTGAAGCTGAGAGGGAGCAGGAAAGGAAGGGACTCAGGGGATGTCATGGGAGCCAGTAGGGCCCAGATTTAGGATCCGAAATTGTGCCTACGAGAGCGGTGAGCATTGGAGACGCTCCTAGGGGATGGTTGGTGGAAGGCAACAGGAATCTGTGAATGCTGGCTTAGCTTTAGAGGGACTGAGGGTGAGGATCTCACAGAGCCCAAGGGCAGGATTCAGAGCCCAGCCTCCAGGAGGACAAGAATGGGGACATTCCTTGGGGACAAAGTTGGGCTCTCAGTCACTGTCTCAGACCTTCTCACCAGCCTGTCTGGTTGCCCGTCTCCGCCGTGCGCCTGCAGACCCTGTCTGATCATTGCTGCTCATGGTTTCAAAATGTATTTCCTCAGATGGTGGCCCCAGGCCCTGAGCCTTGTGATCTTCTGGATATAGAGCTCATGCAGCCAGCTAACCAGAGACCCTGTGTCTCAGCCCCAGACCCTAGAAAGAGAATGTGATTGTTCCAGACTGGCCGGGGATTCACCCCCTAGTTTAGTGGGTTTGGCCACACGGCAGGCCCACAGGAACAATGCAGGAGCCCTCCACTTCCTCTCCAGCTGTGGGCAAGGGCAGTTCTTGCATCCCAAAGAGGGAACCTAAAGAAACAAGGGAAATATGGGAGGCAGGAGATTAGGTGGAACTAGAAGTGGAGGATGGGGTCGTGGAGGGGGATCGGATTAGGGACAACACAAGGACCCACACCCATGAGCTGCACAGTTCATTCCTAGATAAAGACGAGAGGTTTGGGCTTTTATAAACTAAAATTTCCCGTGAAGAGAATCTATAACCCGACTGCCATTGATAAGTGAAAAAGTCTGGCTTCTCTAGGAAGCCATTTAGCTCAAGATAACCTCAGGGAGAGAAATAGGTTTAGGAGTGACAAAGTCTTCATGGCCAGGATGGAAATGTCCTGCCTAGAAAGAGGCCATAAGGAAAAAGTCCAGAAGTGCATATGTGTGTGAGCCTGGACCCCACCATACCCCAGTGAAATCAGAATCTCTAAGGGTGGGACTGGCCAGATGATTCCCACAAGCACCCAGGATTTCAAATCACTGGCCTAGGAACAGCTGACAGGCCATTCACCTTTTCTCCATGACAGGAGCTCAGATATTTGGAGATTGCCAATAGAAGTCAATGTGACAGAACTTGCCCTGTTTCCTGGGCCGTGGGCTCTGGGAACTGGCATCTCAGAGCCTCATGGCCCAGAGGAGCTGTGGAGCTAGCCCTGTTCGCATTGGTGAAGCCACCCAGCACCCTTAGTAGAGCAGCTCTGTCCTATCCCCACTGGGTGTTCCAGCAGTAAAGATGTGGGTGGTGCTCACAGAGTCACAACCATCCTGGTTTTCTGGAACTTTCCCAGTTTCAGTACTGAATGTTCTGTGTCCCAGGAAACCCTACAGTCTGGGTAAACTGGGGCATTGGTCACACAGTGGCACTCAGCTGAGGGTCAGGAGAGCCCAGCTGACGTCTTTCAGCCCTGACACAGGCCCCACGCCCACACTCCACAGCCGCTCCTGGCCTGGGAGCTCCAAGCCCAGCATCGTTCTCGGCGCTGGGCTCTCCCTTGTCCTGGAGAATGTTGACTTTTCTCACACCCACATGTACACATGCACAAGCAAGAAGGAAAAAGAAATGCAGGCATTGTTCAGACTTATAGCAGGTTATATTCTAGGAAAAGGTGGTGTAAGTCAAAAAGATAAAAATTGAATCCATTTTCCCACAGAAACAATATCTTGATGAGAAATCCTGAGCCAGGGAAAGAAGTCTATAAAAAGTTCTGTCCTGGTCACAAAAAAATTTCCCTAAACCCCTCTAAATATCTCTCTTAGGTTAATACCAGGCAAAATGGTCTCCTAGAGAAATCAGCCCCCAAACATAATTAACCGTAAATTAAAACCTCTACCCTCGGCAGTGTGAGTGCTCTCAAAGTGCATATACATCAAAGGAAAAGAGCAAATCAGTGCTCAGCCACAGGCAGTGTTATTTTATTTGTTGAAATGATTCCGCATGTGAAGGGCCACTCAAACTAGAGCGGTGGTTCTCAACCTTGGCTGGGCCTTGGAGTCACGGGAGCTGTTGCACCTGCTGGCGCTTGGTCCCAACCCTGGATAAGCTGATGAACTGCAGTGTGGCTTGGACACACAGAGTTTTCAAAGCTCCACGAGTGATCCCGATGTGCTGCCAGGGCAGAGCACCGATGGGAGAGAGGAGGTACAAGGCCTGGAGGAAGCATCTGGAGGAGCTGATGGGTGGTGGCTCTACCTGGGGCTGGGAGCCAGTGAGATCTGCTGGGAAGGAGGGGCGTGGAGGAAAAGCTGCCTGAGCTCAGGGGTCCAGGCCTAGGGTCTTGAGTGCTGGAACATGGAGACACATACTAACTGAAAATGAACCCTTAACAGTCATCCAAGTCAATCCTGTCATTTCGCAGATGAGGAAATAGATCTAGAGAGGTGAAGGGATATGCCCAAGTCCCCCAGTGTTTAGAAGGAAAGTTAAAACATAGGTAGGCCGAGTGTGGTGGCTCACGCCTGTAATCCCAGCACTTTGGGAGGCTGAGGCAGGTGGATCCCTTGAGCCCCAGAGTTCAAGACCAGCCTGGCCAACATGGCGAAACCCCGTCTCTACAAAAAAATACAAAAATTAGCTGGGCGTGGTGGCGCATGCCTGTAGTCCCAGCTACTCAGGAGGCTGAGGTGGGAGGATCACTTGAGCCCGGGAGGTCAAGGCTGCAGTGAGCCATGATCACACCACTGCACCCCAGCCTGGGTGACAGAGTGAGACCCTGTCTCAAAAAACCAAAACCAAACCAAAACAAAACAAAACTAGGTATTTTGATTCCTTGTCCTGTACGGTGGTAAGTCCTTACTTAACATTGCCCATAGGCTTTTGGAAACTGCAACTTCAAGTGAACTCAAGTAGTGTCATTTCATTCACTATCATTTTGTTACATTAATAAGAAAAAAAATTAGTTTCACTATACGTTCTTTTGCTTCAAGTTGCAGTTTCCAAGAACCTATGGACAAAGTTAAGTAAGGACTTCCTGTACTGTTTTCGCATTGTGGTGGTTTTAAACTATGCCCGAAATTCTTTGATACTCCTCCCTTCAAAAGGTGAAGCTTAATTCCCCTCCCCTTGAGTTTGGTCTGGACTTAGTGCAAACATTAAACATTTTAAAACATTAAAAAATGTTTAAAAAATTTTTTTTTTTTTTAAATTTATTTATTTATTTATTTATTCATTTTAGAGTCAGTGTCTTGGTCTGTCACCCGGGCTGGAGTGCAGTGGTGCAATCATAGCTCACTACAGCCTCGACCTCCTAGTTTAAGTGATCCTCCTGCTTCAGCCTCCTGAGCAGCGGGGACTACAGGCACTTACCACCATGTCTGGCTAATTTTAAAATTTTTTGTAGAGGTGAAATCTTGCTATGCTGCCCAGGCTGGTCTTGAGCTCCTGACCTCAAGCAATTCTCCTGCCTCGGCCTCCCAAGTTGCTTGGGTTACAGGTGTGAGCCATTGTGCCTGGCCAGTGACTCACTTCTAAAGACAGAATACAAGGGAAGTGATGGTATGTGACTTCAGAGATGAGATCCTAAATGGCATTGTAGCTTCTGCCTTGTTTTCTCTCTTGTGTCATTCACTCTGGGGAAAGTCAGCTGACACTCGTGGCCTTGTGGAGAGGCCCACGTGGTGATGGGCTCAGGCCTCTCTCCAGCAGCCTCGAGAGGGCACCATCTTGGAAGCAGACCCTTTCAACCCCGGCAAGCCTTTGGAGGACTGCAGTCTTGGCTGACGTCTTGACTGCAATCTCATGGGAATCCCTGAGCCAGAATCATTCAACTAAGTCACTCTTAATTATAATTCTTGACCCACAGAAACAGAGAGAAAAAAATAATAGTTTATTGTTTTAGGCAGCTAAGTTTTGGGGCAGTTTGTTACACAGCAATTGATAATGAATACACACACCACCCCAAAATATATATATATTTTTTGAAACGGAGTCTCACTCTGTCACCCAGGCTGGGGTGCAGTGGCGCGATCTTGGCTCACTGAAAGCTCCACCTCCCAGGTTCACATCATTCTCCTGCCTCAGCCTCCCAAGTAGCTGGGACTACAGGAGCCCGCCACACCACGTTAATTTTTTGTATTTTTAGTAGAGATGGGGTTTCGCTGTGTTAGCCAGGATGGTCTTGATCTCCTGACCTCGTGATCTGCCTGCCTCGGCCTCCCAAAGTGCTGGGATTACAGGCGTGAGCCACCACACTCGGTCTAAAATGTAATCTTTCAGAGTCAGTGACATCCACAAACTCAAGTATAGTGGGAGAATATGAATGAAAAGAATAGAAAGTGTAGCAACATTTTCCTTCTAAGAAAGAGTAAGGTTGGAGGGGTAGGAAAATTACTCCCTACTAATCGTTTCTGTTTATGAAGACTGGTGGGGAATGGAGAAAGGAAAGATGCAAGCTTCAAGGCACCTGGCAGTTCTTCACTCCGCTGGTGCTTACAGCCTAGAGCAGATGGCTTTTGTTTTAGCAGAGCTCAGGAAGCAGGCCTGATACTGAGGAACGGCGGAGAAACAGGACTGAGCAACTTTTAAGAATCATGTGTCTAACGTGTAATCATATCATTTGTGTCGGTGTGTGACAAAACTCTTCTGGTAACTTCTAAGCCTCCTGTGAAGTCCACTGAACACACAAAAGCCTTAAGGAGCCCTAAAAAGGGGGTCAGGTTTCCAGCATGGGTCCGTGCTGAGCAGGTGGTGGGGATTGAGTAAGGAGAGGCCCATGTGAGGCCGGGGGCTGAGTGGAAGCTGGAGCTCAGGGCCAGAGAGAGCAGAGAGCTCCTATGCAGCCGCATGCATCAGGGGATGTCAGGACACAGAAGCCATTCTGCATCTTGACGGCCTCAGCCTGAAGCCTGGGTGTGAGGGAAGAAGTGACAGGCATGGGAGTTCTTAGAAATCGGCCATGTACCTCCATCTGATGAAGCGCCACGTCTGTTCTTACTAACCCCTGAGAACAATGACTTCTGCTTCCCTTCTGCCTTCCAAGTCCTGTGCAAGATCCTCTTGTTGGCAAACTCTAACCTGGGAGCATGAGGAAGAGGATGGGGGGGAACGGTTTCCAGCCCTAGGTAGACGTGGTAGTGGTGACGTGTTGACACATGGGGGCTCCGCTTCGGACTTCCCAATGAATAAGGCCAGGGAACTACAGCTGATGGCTGGGTCATCCGAGAGATGTTCAATCTTTACTTTCTATGATGACAGAGCAAAGCAGCCTATTTGCTATTTACTTTCCAGATGATATCTTCAAGAAACTTCTGAAAATAGGTCTTTGTGTCAACCAGAAACTGCTGGTCAGAGGATAAGTTCTGGAGTTTTCTTGTATGGCATGGAGACTCTAGTTAATAATAATATATCATATATGTGAAAATTGCTGAGAGTAGATTCTAAACATTATTATTTATTTATTTATTTTCTTAGTGTTTTCACCCCACTTCAATAGGCTAGTCGAAGACAGTAGATTTTACATGTTCTCACCACAAAAAATGGTTAAGTATGTGGGATGATAAATATGTTTGATTTACTCATTCCACAGTGTATACATACATCAAAGTATCATTTTGTGAACTATAAATATATCATTTCTCATTTGTCAATTAAAAATATAGCACACACGTGCATGCATACTACATATAAATATACATTTTAAAACTGCTGGTCAGGAATCAGAAGGTCTCCATGGGTGGTGTCACAGGGCTCCCCCTGGCAGCCTCCCTCATGGTTCTGAGCCCTCCTCAGTCACTCTTTTGTTTAATGCTTTAATCCCTGTTATGTAGAAAGCTTCCCTTCAGCTCATGGTAGGCCCTTATCTTACCAGTGGTCAAATAGGTACAGGAAACATTGCCTGCTTTGTTTTTGGTGATTTGCGGTGCACACGAGTACATTAAAGACTCTAAAAACATGTTTTTTCAGAGCATGTCTATGACAGCCTGCAGTGTTGGAGGTGAATGGCTTCTTCAATGCCAATGTGCAATTAAATGGGAGGAACAGAGATGCTGTCTTGGGAAGTATAGACACAAGGAGAAAAGAGTCATGAGGCTGGCCAGTAAAGAAAACAACTCAAGAAGAAGTTGTGTACACTTGCCACATTATGTCATGCAAGATAGCAGTTGTCAATAATTTCCAAATTAATATATTGCACAAAAGGCCTGGGAGTTATCGTGGCTGTTGACAGCACAGTGTTGGTGAGTACCCCTCCCCAGCATGTAAGATAACATCTGTCTTGGCCTCTGTAATTAAGAACAGATGTGAATCCATTTCAACCTTTCCATGCTCTAGGAAGAAAGGGCTGCCATGCAAATGAGTCCAGCAAGCCAGTGTGCACTAGAAGTCTTTTCACTTTGGAAGAGCAAACATTGATTTCAAACTTCCTAGAAGTACCTGTTTGAAGCCCTGTCAGTAGCCCAACACATTCAGAAAAGATACCCTTCCCGCTTTAGACACCCGACCGCCACTTGCCAGAGAACAGTCATAGATGTTCAAATTCCCCATCACGACCATGTGAAGGGGCTGCTAGAGCTTGCAGTGCACTTGCGACACCTACGGGCATCTCCATATTTTGAAAGACGTACCACGGGTGGTTCATGTTCTGGGGGTTGTCTGATGGATGACATTCTATCAGCTTTTACTTGGATCTATTGAATGTCCTTTAATGACAAACACTATTCTCCAAAAAATTTCCACTTTTTATTCTCTCTTAATTCCTTTCTCTCCTCTGTCTGCTGTCATCATCTGATTGGTAGAAATCCTACTAGCTGCCTGTCCTGTCTTATTCATAGGGACAGCCACCTACATCTATGGACTTCTCTTCTTCCTCTCCCAGCTGCCTGCCCTGTCCTGGTCCCTTGAGGTGGCTTTCCTCCCCGAATCTGCTCCTGGACAGTCCTTATGGTCCCCTGATTTGCATCTCTGCTCCTTTCTCCCCAGGCTGTGGGAACCTCCAAGAGAAGGGAGATGGAGAGCCCTGCTCAGAAAAAGTGGCCTATGAAGCTGTGGCTGGGTCCCCAGCGTCCTCGGCCTTCCTTGTTCATGGAGGGGGTGTCCTGTGGGTGTGGGGACAGTGGGCTCAGGAGTAGCATCAGCAGTGAGGTCTGGTGAGTGAGCTGGTCAAGCAGGCAGAGTAACCAGAGGTGAAGATGAAAGTCGTGGATTTGGGCACACAAGAGCTGGCTCCTAGGAAAATCAGCTAGGGCTGGCAGCTTAAGAGACTAAAAAAAGGTTCTCCTAAGTCCAGGGAAGGGGGTCAAAGTCCACAAAACAAGGACCTTGCCCCCGCCCTCCCAGCAAGTGACACATAGATTAGGTCAGATACTCGAGTGGGGCTGTGAGACTTAGACACATCCCACGTGTGGCAGATATTGATGGGGTGAAACACTGAACCTGGAATGCGGCTCTAAATTTGAATTCCAGTTCAGCAGTAAACTCACCACATGACCTTGGAAGAGACCCTGCACCTCCCTGAGCCACAGAGCCCTTTACTGCAAGCTGAGGATAACATCCGTCCTCAGCACCCCAGAAGTGTGTTGAGAGGAGAAAGGGTTAGAGGCCTGGGGGTTCCTTGTGAGCAGTGATGAATGGAGGGGTCTATGAAGGGGTGGTTGAAAATCGGGGTGCTCCAGGCCAGGGGTAGGGATCCTGGCAGTGGAGTGGGGGAGAGATTCGAAAACAGAGTATCTCCAGGTTTTGCCATCTGTAGGGGTCAGAAGAATCCTGCCTTGACCTTGGGCTATTTCTGGAGAGCTGGCCAGGCATCTCTCATGATGGCAGCAGCTGGCTGTCTCTCCTTTGGGGCTGGCTGCCTGCTCCTTGGCTCTGGCTGGACCCGCTCCAGGCTGAGCTGTCACTGGGTGAGCTTTCAGAGCCAAGGTAGGACAGAACCCAGGCTGAGCCCTCTGGAGAACCTGCAGTATCTCAGAGGCACTTTAGTTTCTGAAGGGAGGAGAAAGCCTTGCAAGTTTAGTCCACAGTAGCCTGGAAGAAGCCGTCTCACTGGGGAGTCTGAATTGGTCAATATTTCCTAGCCCTGTCACCACCACAACTTGACAATTGCTTCAGGCATTAATTACCCTTTGCAATAACCTTCTCATCAAGTCACTTCTCCTTTCAACAAATTTGTAGTAAGGGCCGATGTGGCCCGCATGGAGCTTACAACTTAGTGCATCAACAAGTAAATAAACATGAAAAAAACAATATAATTCTGACTTGTGGTAAGAGCTCATAAGGAAGTGAACTGGGTGCAGTGTGGTCAGGTGGTCAGGGAAGGGGCTCTCTGGAGAGATATCATTGAAACTGAGGCTCGAAGGATAAGAAGGGGCCAGCTAAGTGGACAGCGGGGGGATGGGAAGGTGTTCCAGGCAGAGGGAACAACACATGCAAAAGCTTCAAGGCAGGAGAGGGCTCAGGGCCTTAGACATACCAAGGAGGTGAGGGGGACTGCACTGTAATGAGTGAAGAAGACAGTGTCGAGACCAGTCAGAGAGACAGGCAGGAGTCAGATAGGGCAGGGCCTTTTAGGCCAGGGGAAGGAGCTGGGATTGTCTTCCAAGTACAATGGGAAATGCTAAAGGGTTTTAAGGAGAGAGTGATGGCATCTAATTTGCAGTGAAAGGTTACTTTGCTCTGTGGAAAGACAGAAGAATAGAAGTAGGAAGCCCCTGAAGTAGTTTGGGTGACTTATACTATGATAATGTAGCAGACAGGATAGGCTGGGTTGTGCTGCAGTAACAGGCAGCCCCCATCTCAATGCCTTAACATAGCAAAGATTTATTTCTCTGTCATGCATCAGCAGAAGGGCTCTGTTTATCTTAATCACTCAGGAATCTAGGTGTGGGTCTCATCTGGACATGATGTCCATAATCCCCATGAAAGGAGACAGGAAGTATATTAGTTCTTTAAATTCCCACCAGAAGTCACAGATGTCTCTTCACATGTCATTGACCAAACAGGTCACAGAGGCAAGCCTAACTTCAGATGAAGTGGGAGACTGCCATCATGCCACAAACCCAGAGAAACTGTATCACACTAATGACCACCACAGGCCAGGAGAGTGAAGACAGAGAGAAGCAAATGAATCCAAGGCACATTTTGGAAGTGTCAGCTGAAGAATTACAAGGGTCATACATTTAGAGAGGATAACCTTATTTCTCCTAAAGAATTGTAGCTTGCAGTGTGTCCATTCTGACAAGCTGGGAAGCATTGCCTTGGGTCAGAAGCTGAGAACAGGCACTTTGAGGGTGGGAAGACTAAGACAGGGATTTATGCTGAGTGGGATGGCCAAATATAAGCATGTCATGTGCAGCTGAGCATCATGCTGCTCTGTGGGTCCCACGTTAAAAAAAATGGTAGCATTAGCATGATCCAAGGGTAGAGTTTTCGGTTCTCTGGTGTCGAAAGGTAAAGCAGAGGACATGAAAACCCTCACTGTGTATCCTCACAGGTTGGTTTCAACTTGGCTGGTTGAATTTAGGGGCATGGCAAGTCTTTTGAAAGAGCTGGTTACTGTTTAGCCCTTAGGGAAGAAAGCCTCGTGGTGGTTAGTGAAGAAGGGCAGATAAGGAAGCTTGTCTCACCTCTGGTTGCATCGTGGGTGGGAATTCAGTTTCCAAGGTTTCTCTGAGGTCCTTTAGACCAAGAAGGGATCTATTCACTTAGTTTGGGGCTGGATTTCATTTTTATTTCTCAGAAGTAGAAGTGACAGGCCTTCCTGATGAGTTGTATGTAGAGCAAGGGGAGGAGCTAGGAGAGTCTGATGATTCCAGGTTCCTCAGGGCCTGCTGCTTGGTGGTCCCATTTGCTAGAGCAGGGACTGGAATGAAAGGCGTGGAGCCGGACATACTCCAGTGTGGCAACTGGATTATACAAATCTGGAGTTTGGGAAAGGGGGTTTGGGCTGGAGGTACAAATTTGGGTGTCATCAAATAGAGATAGTGATGAGCGCTTTATGAATTGGGCCTTAGAATTCAGACTGAAACTTACACCACTGGCTTCCATGGTTGTCCATCCTTTGAACTCAGACTGAATTACACCACTGACTTTTCTGGTTCTCCAGCTTATGGACAGCAGATGGTGGGACTCTTTGGCCTCCATAATCACATGAGCCTCTTCCTATAATACATTTCCTTATATATATGTAATATATGTGTGTGTCCTGTTGATTCTGTTTCTCTGGAGAAAGCTGACTAATACAATATTTCCTCCCAAAACTTTTTTTTTTTTTTTTTTTTTTTTACCACTATGCATTTCCACCAACAATATTTAAGAGTCCTATTTTCCCATCCTTCACTAATCCTGAAAAATCTTTCCGGCTGGGCGTGGGAGGCCAAGGCAAGTGGATTACCTGAGGTCAGGCATTTGAGACCAGCCTGACCAACATGGCGAAAGCCCTCCTCTACTAAAGATACAAAAATTAATGTGGCATGGTGGTGCACACCTGTAATCCCAGGTTCTTGGGAGGCTGAGCCAGGAGAATCACTTGAACCCGGAAGGTGGAGGTTGGAGTGAGCCTAGATCATGCTACTGCACCCCAGCCTTGGTGGCAGAGCAAGACTCCATCTCAAAAAAAAAAAAAAAAAAAGAAAAGAAAAATATTTCTGAATCCTTGTGGCTAGTGCTCTAAAGTGCAGCACAGTGGAAGGGCAGAGACTCGGAAGCAGGCTGACTTTGGCTGCATTCCTGGCTTCTGCTTGTTTCTAGTTTTGGGCCTTTTAGTGGGCAAGTTACGTAGCCTCTGTGAGCCTTGTTTTCCATAGCTGCAGAGTGGGGTTGCAATCGTATTAATTAAAGTCTTTTTAGCGGCAATTACCAGAATGACCTCTGGCTAGCTTACTGGGCCTTTATTAGAAGGGCCTGGGGGTAGCTCATGGCTTCTGAGGCAGGGCAGGGCCACCTAACTTCAGCAGGGCCCGAAAGGCCGGATCCCGGTGGTCAGCAGCAGATTCAAGGGTTTCCCCTGCAGAGTGGGGCTGCTCAAATTCTGTGGTTGAAGGACCAAGCGTTTAAAAACTTCAAATGTTACATTCCAGTGCTTTTGGAGATGCCATAAAGTTCAATTACTAGAAACAAGAAATTAAGAAACATACACAAGACCCCATTTTTAATTATTGAGTCTAACAGACATAAAGTTACTTTGTCAAATTGCTGTGAGACTTGCTAAAAGCTTACTCCATTTCTGCGCTTACCTGGTTGAACACTGACGACAAACACTTCAGCATCTTCCCTAGCTTGAGACAACACTTGGGGCAGCACTGTTCACCCTAAAGCATTGCTAAAAGCAAGCTCACTTCCAAGGCTTTGCTCTCAGGTCAATGTTCCACAGTCTTGGAGGGGGAATCTGATTGCCACAGACTGTGTCACATCTCAAAGGAGACAGCCATAGAGTATGTGCATCGCTTTGGGAAGACATTTTCATCTGCGGCCACCCAAACCTGTCGAACACCCCATGTAACTTCCCACATTGTGACTGTTGCCTTCTTTGTGTAGAATCTAGAAATCTACGTTTCCCAGTTTCTCTGGCTACTCACAGGGTTTAGGTTTATGTTCATTCATGTTTGAGATTTTGACTTAAGAGTGGGTATGAAGCAGAGATAGGGCTTGGGGTGGTGATTTTGCTAACATGGGGAAGCCAGGGTAACTGAGATTTTGGGGTGCCAGCAAGACCAGCTCTATATCAGGCCAGTTCAGTGAGGTCATAGGAGGCTCCTGGAAGCCTACCTAAAGCCTATTTCTCCAGCTGTCTAATGATTTTTGAGCTCGCTTTCTTTGTTTCTTTGTTTGCTTTTATGAGACAGGGTCTTGCTTTATTGCCTAGGCTGGCGTGCAGTGGTGTGATCACAGTTCACTGCAGCCTCAAACTCCTGGGCTCAAGCAATCCTCCCACCTCCCTCCTGAGTAGCTGAGATTACAGGTGTGCACAACCACACCTGACTACTTTAAAGTGGAGATGGGGGTTCCACTCTCTTGTCCAGGCTGGTCTCCAACTCTTGGCCTTAAGTGATCTTCCTGCCTCAGCCTCCTGGTTTCCTGAGCTTTCTTTTTTTCTTTTTTTTTTTTTTTTGAGACAGAGTCTCGCTCTGTCGCCCAGATTGGAGTGCAGTGGCGCCATCTCGGCTCACTGCAAGCTCCGCCTCCCAGGTTTACGCCATTCTCCTGCCTCAGCCTCCCAAGTAGCTGGGACTACAGGCGCCCGCCACCTCGCCCGGCTAGTTTTTTTGTATTTTTTAGTAGAGATGGGGTTTCACCGGGTTAGCCAGGATGGTCTCGATCTCCTGACCTCGTGATCCGCCCGTCTCGGCCTCCCAAAGTCCTGGGATTACAGGCTTGCGCCACCGCGCCTGGCCTGAGCTTTCTAATAATTTTAACTATATCCCTTTCTCTTTTGGATTCTGTTGCCTTCAGCCATGAACCTTGACCCACACAGGCCCACCCGCTTGCTCCTCAGGGCTCTCAATGACATTTCACAATGATGTTCCTTGCTGTAGGGATTTCATCCATTTTTCTGGGCACATGCAGGCCCTTTCAATCTGGAAATGTACATCTTTCAGTTCTGAGTAATTTTCTTAAATTGTTTATTAGTTCCTTCCTTTTTCTTTTTCTGATCTCTCCAAAATCGCTTTTCAGAAAGAGCAATTTGGATGTTGGACTTCCTATTTCGGTTTCTCTGATTTTCCATCTTTTTGTCTTTTTGCTATACATTTTCAGGGAAATTTCCTCAATTTTACCTTCCACACTTGCTGTCGAGGTTTTCATTGCTGCTGTCATTCCCCTCCCCTCCCACCGCTGTTAAAAGGTTGAAGACATTCTCTCAGTGAGCCTTTAAAAAGAGCATCTTGCTCCTATTTGGTGGAGACAGCAGCTTTTCTCCTATCTCTGTTGATAGTAAATAAATACTATCAACATTAGTAAGCGTCCTCCCGTCTCTCTCACACATATTGTCTGCTCCTGGGTGTTTCTCGTTCTGTTCGTTGGTGTCTCTGGCTCTGATGAGAGAAGTATTCCACTGGTGCTACGTAGCCCTCGGCCATCCGCTGGCAATTAGAGTGAGGATCAGCCTCTGAGCCTGAGGAGGGGGCTTGTTAGCTTCAAGTCCAAGGCAGGGCAATGCTGGGCCACTGGGCCACTTACTGCAGGAAAGCCAGATGTCAAGGGCTTTAGAGCTTTCTTCTTGGGCTTCTCAGGGGTGTAAGCCAGATGCTTTGGGTTAAGCTACGCTTCGGTTTGTCCAAGCGCACTTTCCAGTATGCTAGGCTTTCCCAGAGCTTCCTCATCTCCTGCCTGGAGGCAAGGACCTGGCTGCTGTTGCCCTGGGTGGCTCAGCAGGCAGCAAGCAGCAAAACCCCTTGTTTCTATTCTGCAGCTCACACCCTTACCTGTGCCAGCTGACCTCCAGCCGCGGAGACCCTCCGTTTCCTCCTTTTCAGAGAAGACAGGTTGGGTCTCAGCTGGGTGGGGAGGACAGCTGCCTGGTGTTGCAGGGGAAGGGAGAGCGTCTGGGGTGCTGGCGGCCTGCCACACAGCTTTCCCTCACCCTCCTCCATTCAGGCCCCCTTTGCCTTGACCTTAGAAGTTCCAGGGGCTGCCAGTTCCTGAGCTCCTGAGGATTCTGCAGTGCGGATCTGTATGCTTCTCAGCTTTCCCCACCTCAGCACCAGCTCTTCCTGGGTTCTGTTAAATTAGTCCCCATGCATTCATCTGCTTTCCAGCTTCCAAAGTTTGGCTGCAATGGCCTCTCTCATGTTTTCCCGTTTGTATGTGCCTTTTCTCAATCTCTTTACTATAATGCTGGTGGGGTTTCAGGAGGGAGAAAAGTTGAATGTGTAGGCTCAACCTGGCATCTTGACCTGGAAACTCCCAATCAGCTTTTTAGTATTATCCCCTTAAATAGAAGATAACAGCCAAAGATCAGTGAATGATTGAGGAAAGCCTGTATGTGAATATCAAGAGAAAAAGCCAAGCCAAACAAAAGCAGAACAAGCTTCAGGGAAATAAAAACAAGGCAGGGAACTACAGGAACACTTCAAACATGTATCATACCAACAACTTATTTATGGGATGGTCAGTACATATGGTTTTATTCTGGAAATGGATAACCAGAGAACTCGAGGGACAAGTAATCTTTTAAAAAAGCGAAGACACATAAAGATGCACATACAAGAATGCTTATCACAACATGGCTTCTAATAGTAGAAGATGTATACAACTGAGAAGTCTAAGAATAAAGGAACACTTTAATAAATTATAGTATATAATTACAGTGGAATACTGTGCACTCGTTCAAAGTGAGGTGGTAGAAGCTGGGTGTGGTGGTGTGTGCCCATAGCTGGACTGTAGTGCCAGCTACTTTGGAGGCTGAGGCGGGAGGATTGCTTGGGACCAGGAGTTTGAGACCAGCCTGGGCAACAGAGCCAGACCCTATTGCTTAAAAAAAAGATGTGATAGAAATGAATGCATACAAATGGGGCCAGGTGTGGTGGCTCACGCCTATAGTTTCAGCACTTTGGGAGGCTGAGGTGGAAGGATTGCTTGAGCCCAGGAGTTTGAGACCAGCTTGGGCAACATAGTGAGACCTTGTCTCTACTGAAAAAAAAAATTAGTTGGGCATGGTGGCATACACCTGTAGTTCTAGCTACTC
This sequence comes from Theropithecus gelada, assembly GCF_003255815.1. Lineage (NCBI taxonomy): Eukaryota > Metazoa > Chordata > Mammalia > Primates > Cercopithecidae > Theropithecus > Theropithecus gelada. The sequence continues at coordinate 106,814,690 of NC_037681.1, forward strand.
AGGAAGCTGAGGCTGGAGAATCACTTGAGCCTGGGAGATCGAGGCTGCAGTGAGCCATGACTGCACCACTGTACTCCAGCCTGGGTGACTGAGTGAGACTCTGTCTCAAAATAATAATAATAATAATAATAATAATAATAATGGAAAATTACAGTTTATCATCAAAAATTAGAGTACAGAATCAAAATATTTATAGTAAAATCTCATTTTGGAAAAATATGCATAGAAAAATGTACAACTCCAATTAAAATACAAAGACTGTCAGACTGGATTTTATTTTGTTTTTTGAGATGGAGTTTTGCTCTTGTCGCCCATGTGCAATGGCACGATCTTGGCTCACTGCAACCTCCACCTCCCAGGTTCAAACGATTCTCCTGCCTCAGCTTTCCTAGTAGCTAGGATTACAGGCCCCTGCCACCATGCCTGGCTAATTTTTTTGTAGTTTTAGTACAGACGGGATTTCACCATGTTGGCCAGGCTGGTCTCCTGACCTCAGGTGATCCACCTGCCTCAGCCTCCCAACGTGCTGGGATTATAGGCGTGAGCCATCGCGCCAGGCCCAGACTATATTTTAGTGCCCTTATATGCAGTTAAAAAAACTGGAAAACTATGTATAAAGAATATTAATAGTAGTTACCTGGAGGTAGTGGAATTCTAGGTGAGCATTATTTTGTTCTTTGTACTTTTTTCTATTTTGTTAAATATTTTTCAGAATGCTTGTATTACTTTATAATCAGCATTCAGTGGTTTTCTTGTGTTGCTTCTAATATTTATTCCATTTGATTTAATAATTTATTTTCTAGGAAAATAAATTTTTATTTATTTATTTTATTCTTTAGAAAAGTAATCAGAGCAGATCAGATAAATTATCTAAAATGTTTTAATCACATTGTAATTTAGAATCACAAAACGATTGGAAACAAGCAAGCAAGCTAGTAACTGAAAGCCCAAGATGTGTTAAATGGATTATTTTACATTTCTATGTTGGAACACTCAGTTATTAAAACAATACATGTGATAGAATATTTTTGATAAATAGCATATATTGGTGCAGATAAGTATGAGCTCAGTGAGCTTTGAAATAACTAAATATAGGTTAGATATATTTATGGAAAAAATCTTAAAGGAAGCATATGAAACTATTTTAAGTGGTTGTCTCAGGGTAGTGGGATTCCCCTACCTAAGCATGATTTCTGGGAGGGTTGAGATGGGGTCTCTCGTTCACCATTCTATTCCTAGGACCTGGGGGCTGCTCTAAGTATCTCTTGAATGAGTGAATGTATTACAGATGCTTTTGACTTTCCTGTATACTCCAAATTTTCTACCATAAACATGTTTGCTTTTATAATCACAATACATTTTAAAACTTTAAATGAGGAAATGGGTAAAGAAAAGGGAAAATATGGGAAAGTGGGAGGGTGCAAAAAAATGTATCCTCCTCTGAATTGACTCCACTCCCCTCCTCCTGATGGTGGCTGTGAGTGACAGGAGCCGGCTTTCTCCACGAGACCCTGTCTGCATCAGTCCGTCTCCCCAACCCCACCCCAGGCCTGCCACCACCTCTCTGTGCTGGCAAAGAATCTGCACTCAAGGAAATAATTATGAGGCCCATGGTGGCCTCGACACCTGCAAGACCAAAGCCTGTGACAAGCACAATGCTCCAAACCTGGCCCAGGGAAGCAGAATGGAACTGCCACAGTCCCCACCAAACCAGATCCACCCACTCCAGGAAATCGGCCTGGTGCCAGGGCGTTGCGCCTGGGGTGGCCTAACATTTCCGCCCAAACTTGGGCCAATTTGAGAAGGTGGAGGGTGAGGTGCTTGGGGAAGGAGTGTGTTCCTGTTGCTCGTTGCCATCACCACCTAGAGGAGGAGAATGGAGTCAATCCAAGGGAGGACAAACTTTTCTTTCTTTCTTTTCTTTTTTTCTTTTGGGGAAAACACAGGGGTCTGCACCTCCGGGGTGCAATGGTGAACTTCACCCTGGGAAAACTACCTCTGTGATCATGGTATCTCCTCTGCCAGGTAAGTATGAGCATAAACTTTCTGTACTCTTCCCATTTTCCCTTTTCTTTACACGTTTCCTTGTTTAAAGTTTTACAGTTCATTGTGATTGTAAAAATAAACATGTTTATGGTAGAAATTTTAGAATATACAGGAAAGTAGAAAGAAGAAAGTCAAAAGCACCTGTAATACATTCACTCATTCAGCAGACACTTAGAGCAGCCCCCAGGTCCTGGGAATAGAAGGGTGGACGAGAGGGTCACCCAGATTCTCCTCGTTATAATAATAGCAATAGCTACCCCTCTGGGTCCTTGTATGTGCCAGGTTTTTACTATGTGTTAAACAATTTTCATTTATTATCTCCCTTGATCTGTACAAAACCCATAAGAGGGAGGATTCATATTAAAATCTCTGTTTTACAGATGAGAAAACTGAGGCTTAGAACAGTGAAGGAGGTCACTGAAAGTCACACTGTGAGTTCAACTGCAAAGCTGTAAATGGAAAACCCCCTAAGGCCCTGCTCTTAGCTCCTCCTGGTTCCCTGTTGCAAAGAGGCATTCCCCAGGCAGCTGTGAGGTGGAAATCTCTGTCTTCAGCCTTGTGGCTGAGAAGTTTCCCAGAGAACAGAAGCTGGAGCCTTTGGAGACCCCACTCGGCTGAGGCCCCGGGACCACTAGGGGGCAGCAGAAGTCTGCTGCGCTGGCGGGAGGCTCTGTCCCCGGCTGACTGCAGGCTCCGGGCAGCTGTCCTGAGTTAAAACCTGAACCTCTGGTGGCCGAGAATAGCAAGGGGCTGTCATTCACGTGGGCATCTTCCTTCCCAGGGTTTCGAAAGTCCCTCACGTCATCCTTGTCGTTTCATAATCCTGCTCACGGAGCACTTTTTCCGTCTTCCTCAAACAGGTCCTATCTTGGCCCGGGAGAATGGGTTCAGGGACACAGGCTTCCTGCGGGCAGTGTGTTAGATGCTGGGCTGGTCACTGGGGCCACGGGGATTTAAAAAAAAATCCTCTAGAAAACCCAGGACTTGCTCCCCAGGGAGACTGGCACCTAAATAAGCAACCGAAGTACACGGTGCAAAGTGCAATAATAGACGGACATCCGAGATTCGGAGGCAGCACCAAGTGGGAGAAAGTGGGGCGGCATTAGAAGCCGGGGATTTGGCTTAGAGGTGGCCCAAGGTGTGCAGCTGTCTGCAAATGCCATCCTTCATGTGAGGTGAGGCACAGGAAGAGGCTGAGAAGTCCGGTCTAGAGGGATGTTGGGTAAATGGTCCCAGGTTGAAAAATATTAGATGCTGAAGTAATGTCAAATGTTCTCGAAACTGTGAGGTTTGCCTCTGAGTCCCAGGCAGGGTGTGGGCTGGGATAACTGAGGCAGGTCCAACCTGGGCTCAGGAAGACGGTGAGAGATGGTGGGGTTAAGAGGTCATTATGAGGTCCAGAGTCAAGGTCGGTGGCCTCAGGACCTGGCAAAGTCAGACGGCATGAGAGCCAGCTTTGCCTACCCACTCTGGGCTGGGCCCACAGCTGCCACGACCCTTTGTCCCCAAGAGTGACAGGAGAGCTTGCACCAGCTCCAATGCTTCCTTCTTTAAAGACATGGACTGAGGGTCTTAGGCTTATACCAGCCAGGATTATTCCAGTGGGATTCCAGCTCTCCTCCTAGCCTTGTTCTTCCTGCAAAAGTTTGAAGCGAGTCTGGCTGGGTGAGGTAACTCCTTGACAAACTGGACTCATTTTTGGCTGACAACCTGTGTGGTCCCTGAAGCTCTGTCCTCAGCCAAGATTGGCCCAGAGGGGAGTGGAGTTGGAAGGGGAAGGGCTGGCATGGCTGCGGTACTCCATTTGCCCCCAGCAGCCTGGTGGTCTTCACTTGTGCTTCACCCCACAGGCATTGTGGACATAGGTGTGTCACCAAAGGGCCATGAGGTTCCTGTGTCACGTGGGACACCCCTGCCTTGCCAATCTTTAATTTGTTATTATTATTATTTTTTTTCTGAGACGGAGTTGCACTCTTGTTGCCCAGGCTGGAGTGCAGTGGCGCAATCTTGGCTCACTGCAACCTCCACCTCCCGGGTTCAAGTGATTCTCCTGTCTCAGCCTCCTGAGTAGCTGGGATTACAGGTGCCCGCCACCACGCCTGGCTAATTTTTGTATTTTTAGTGGAGATGGGGTTTCACCATGTTGGCCAGGCTGGTCTCAAACTCCTGACCTCAGGTGATCTGCCCACCTCGGCCTCCCAAAGTGCTCGGATTACAGGCGTGAGCCACTGCACCCGGCCATTAATTTTTTTCCCCAGGCAATCTCCCTCTGGGTAGGTGTATCCCAGGTGGTGGTGTCAGGCAGCCATCCTTGGACTTCTTCCCCGCAGCATGGCCAAGGGCAAGGGAGAGGGAAGGGACTCAAGCCAGGGTGTGACATGCTGTGGCCCACATAGGGAAACATTGCTTTTTCACCTGTCTTTCATTTTCTTAAAAGTTCACAGGCCTTTCACCTTCTGCTTTTTAGTGCCTCCTGGCAAGTTTTATCATTAAAAACTCTCTTTTAAATGACTTACATTTCCATTTAAAGCGATTTGTGTGATTGGTTTATTTGCTTAGTCCCAAAGTGCTGTCACTGCAACAGCACCATGGATTTAAGGATATATAACTTTTTCTTTTTTTGAGAAGCAAAAAACATGACCACATTAGATGTCAAAGTGTTAAAATTAGATGTTGAAAGTTAAGATATGGGGAAAATGCAGACCTTAGAACAAGGGAAATTCTTGTTGGTAATTTTCATCCTCCCAAAAAACTTCAGAATAAAATTGGTTCTCCCTGAAGATGTGTGACATTTGTCCTTGGCTTCATGTCCCTATCCTGCAGTGTTGGGGAGCACAGGGTGAGGTCACGCTTATTGTGAGCTGGCCCTGGGTTTTCCCAGAGAAAATTATTTCTGGTTACCCAGAATGTTCAGGGGCTAGAGTTCCAGTTAATTGAACCATTCTGGGTCAACAGCCACTCTTGATAGATTTGAATTTTCAACATTTGGAGTTAGAAATCTTTCTTAAAAATGTAATCTCATCAACAAGCATTCAGTGAGTACCGAATATGGACCTGTTTCTCTACTTTTATGTTGTTGTCTCCAGAACATTCAGGGATCCTCATTCCAACAGTTGACAATTTCATGGAGTTCCTCAAGGCCTTTGTAACTGATGCCAGTTTTCTAGAACTGGAAATGAAAGAAGGGAGAGATGGGGCTGCATGAGACGATTCTGTGGGCGTGCTGTATTGTTTGGCCAAGCACTTTGTCATCTGTCATCTCATTTGTTTCTTACAACAACGCTGTGAATGCTATTACCAGGCTCTGACAGGTGAAGCAGCTTGCACCTTGCCTGGCACCATGTGTCTGGGTGGGTGCAGAAAGGAATTTCCTCCAGGCTCCCAGGCCTCCCTCTTCCTCATTAGGCTTCTTGGGTGGCGGGAACATCTGGGCAGCTTTGGTTTCATTGGTTTGTTCCAACAAAACTCGATTGCTTTTTTTTTTGCAACTTTTCCCCCACACTGAAGACCAACCACCAAATAACTCCAAGACACAGAAGAGAGAGCGGGAGAGACCTCTGTGACTTGGGGTTGCATGTGGGCCTATGATAAAGGCCTATGGACGTACATTCAACCAATAACAATCAAACAGTTATTATTTGGCCCTGGCCAAATAGTTATGACTAATATTTGTTTGAGCCCCAGCTGTGTGCTCAGCACTGGGCAAAGATGTGACCATGTGTCTTGGTCTGCTCAGCCTGAGCTCTGCCAGGTCTCCTCGGCCTGCCCTGAGGTCCTCCTGGTCAGGGAGCTGGATGCGTGGGCTGTGAGGCCATCCGCTAGCACAGTAGTGTGAGCTCGGTGGGGTGGTAGGGTCACTGGAACCCCAGGAGGGCACTGATAAATCGGCTTGGGGAGAGAGAGGGGCCCCCGGAGAGGACATTTCACAGAGAAGGTGATATTTTAGTGACTCTCTGAAGAGTGAAAGGAATTCTCCAGGTGGACAGAGGGTGTTCCTGGCAGAGCAAAACTCAAAGAACATAGAGAATGGGATGGGGCATGAAATTACATATGTGTGCGTGTGTGCATGAGAGAGAGAGAGAGAGAGAGAGGTACACTCCTATTTGCATTCATTTCTCTCTCCATGGTTTCCGGCTTCCCCCTCAGCATGCTTCCCCAGCACTCCTGGCCTAGCCCTGGGCTTGGCAGGCCTCTCCTGCTCCCTCTGGGCTCAGAGTTTCTGCCCTTCCACCCCACAAGTGCTTCTCTGTTCCCTCAGCCTCTACTGGCTTTCAGTTTGTCCTTTGAAAAAAAGCCGCCTTTGAATTTGTTCTTCCGAAGCCTGCCCTATGCTCGGCCTCCAGAAGGACGGACACTCGATCCCATCCATGGCTGGCCACAGGGCGCGGCCTTCGGAGCAGCTGCAAGGATAGTGTTGACTCCAGATGGAAAGCGTCTGGAGAATTCTGACCTGACATCACACCACCATGAACTGCACAGGCAGTCAGTGATCTGGGGGTGCCCAGGTGAAGCTGCTCCCAGCCTGGCTTCTTGTCAAAAACTGGCTTTGAGTTGGAGTCCAGAACAAAAGGGTGGCTCAGGGAGAGGCCAGCTTCTCTGAGAGCAGCCTGGAGGCAAACGGGTGTCCTTCATGCATTCCCTGTGGTTTGAATCCAGTGGAGGCCCTGCACTCATGGTACTGGCTGCAAGCGGGGCCCAGTATTGGCCTCTCTTAACTCTCCTGCCCACCCTGGGGTCTTGGCCATCTCTCCTCTCCCTGCTGGGCCTCCACTCCCAAAGGTTCTAAATCCCTGCATGTGGCCTCATGCAGCTCAGCCCTTCTGCCCTGCTGAGCCCTGCTTAGCCAGGTGAAGAGCTGGGGTTATCCCAGCCACATGCAGGAGGATGAAAGGGGAGCGCCCGGCCACAGCTGACACCGGCACCCTGGGCCCCATCCCAGGACTTGTCTTCAAGGCACCATCTGTCGCCTGTGTGGGCTAAGCAGGGACAGAGGGCTGGCATGGGGGCCCAGAGGGCAGGGATGGGAGGGGAAGTCACAGAGGCCTGCACAGTGGTTTTCATGAAGTTTCTGTGGCGAGTGAATCTTCTTCGGCTTCTCTTCTCCTGCCACCATCACCCACCCCAGGCAAAGTCTGTATCTGAGGCTGAAGAATAAAGAGTTAGACATGGCCAGCTCCTAGCAGGCTGGCGTCAGCTTCCTGACATCTAAGAGCATCCCTTTCTGGGGAAGCCAGAGGGCACAGCCAGATGGTCTGCAGCCCAGGCAAGCGTCCAGTTCCAGGCACCACAGCGGTCACTGCAGAATCATGAGACAGGAGCTGGACACTGGGCATTGGGCCACAGGACAGGCTGCCTGAGGTTGGTGCCCTGCTGGCTCTCTGCCTCCTCCCTGGGTGCAGGCTATCCTGAGAGCACAGAGGTGGACACGGCAGGAGGCTCCCCTGGGTGGGAGCAAATCCCCAGCAAGCCAGGGCCTTTGGGACAGGGACACATTCACAGGGATCAGGGAGCAGGAAGGCTCTCCGTACCCTTGGTGTCTGTGCCCATCACCTGCCATTTTGGAAGAAGCTAGTGGGTTGGAGAGAAGAGAGGAGGGGAAGGCGAGCGGCTTTGGGGATTGGGAGAAAAAAGGAGTGGGAGGAAGGAGGAAAAGGAGAAAAGAGAACAATATAAAGAAGAGAGAGGAGGAGAAAGAAAGGAGGAGAGGGGAGAGAAAGCTCTGGGCTACAGGTAACACAGACCCCAACATAACAGTGGCTCAAACAAACAAGATGGAAGTTTCACTTAGATAACAATCAGAAGTAGGAGGTCCAGGGCTGTCGTGGGAGCCCAGGAGCCTTCTCTTTCCATTATTTTCAGGGTGTCATCCTCATCCTCGTGAACAAACATGCCCACCCCCAAACACAACAGTCTATTTCAAGCAGCAGGGTAGAGGAAGGGTACTGTACCCCACTTTATGGCCCAGCGCAGGAGCGGACACACTCGTCCCCCTGCCTCCCAATGGCCAGAAGACACTTCCCACAGCTGTCCCCAACTGCAGGGGAGGCTGGGAAATGCAGTCTCGGTTTTGAGCATCCATGTGTGCAGAATAGCAGTCTCAATGCAAAAGGAGACAATGGATACTGGGGCCGAGGAAAGTAGACAGGAAGAGAAGTTCTTGGAAGGAGAAGAGGGAACAGGAAGAGAAACGGGGTAGGCTCTCTGGAGCAGTTAGCGCCCTTGCCAGACCTGACCCCTGGCATCCCTGGTCCCCACCCCTGGGTGACTGGGTCTGAGGGGTCTATCATAAACAAGTTTCTTGAGGGCCGAAAGCCCTTCCCTTTCCCCAGAGATCAATGAACTTGCCACTCACTGGGTCCCAGACCTAAAGTGGCTCTGGATTCCTTGGTGAAGGTCTCTGGAAAAAGATCTGCATCTAACAAAAGGAAAGAAGACAAAGTGCAGGGTTCTACTTTCCTACTTAGCCAAGAAGAGGCTCCAGACAGCCTTGTGATCCTGAAGAAGGACATGATAAGTCATATTGAGTCATATTCTCACAGGATGCCAGGAAGGAACTTGTCTGGTTTTCTTCAAGGTATATGAAGGAACATAAAACCATCTTGATATGTGGGACTATCTCACATATCGATTAGCTTGCACTGGGCCACCCATAACTGAAAAGCCATTAGAATGTCAGTAAGAGTATTTGTTATCGCTCAAAACAAGAAGTCCAGAGGAGGGCAGTTCCAGGGTCAGTTAACCCAACAGCTCCACGATGTCTGGGCTCTGGCTCCATCTCCTAGAAATTCTTATAGTTTTTCCTTTGCGTGGTCATGTGGCAGCCTGACCTACAAGCATTATGTCCTTCTAAAACTGCTTTCAAAGGAAGTATTCTTCCCACCACTGTCATTTAATCCAGAAGGAAAACCTTTTCCGGAACCTCTCCATCAGAACTCTCCTTATCTTGGCCAAACTATGTCACAATTGCTGGCAAGAGCAAACGAGATTACCCCTTCCCATGGGAGGGATCATTTAGGACAATCCTGATTCATGATGGGGGAGCCACCTTCTCTGAGCATACTGCAGCTGGATCCTGAACAAAGACAAATTCTGTTACCAAAATCATAGGAAGCAATGAGTGTTGGTTTGGCCAAGAGCAGACATTAACAATCAATCTTAACTCTCTCAGACAGTCATTACCAATCAAGCAAAGTTGGCACATGAGATAAAGCATATGTATTATCTCAGTCTTAGATAATGGGAAGTAAGGAAGCCGTAATTCAAGCATCTTTAGTGACCCAGTTATCTTGTCATTGTTTCAAGGAGTGCCTTTAAATTTGTCTACAGACAGGGTGCAGTGACTCACACCTGTAATCCCAACACTTTGGGAGGCTGAGGCAGGAGGATCACTTGAGGCCAAGAGTTTGAGATCAGCTTGGATAACACAGCAAGACACTATCTCTACAAAAAAAAAAAAAATTAAAAAAAATAGCTGGGCATGGTGGTGTATGCCTGTGGTCCCTGCTACTTGGGAGGCTGAGGTGGGGGGATCACTTGAGCCCAGGAGTTTGAGGCTGCAGTGAGCTATGATCATGCCACTGTACTCTAGTTTGGGCAACAGAACAAGACTCTGTCTCTATAAACAAAAAATAAATAACACTTTTAAAAATTAAAAGAAAAAGTCCACAAATTATTTGGCATTCCCTCCTACAAAAGGTGGCAGCTAATTTCCCTCCTCTTGAATATGGACTGGACTAGTGACTCATTTCAAAGGAATAGAAAGTAGCAGAATGATGCTGTATGAATTTTGAGACTGTGTCCTAAAAGGCGGGGTAGCTTTCACCCTGCTCTTTCTTAGACCACTTGCTATGAGGGAGGCCAGCCACCATGCCATGAGGAAGCTCCAGCAGTCCTATGAAGAGACCACATGAGGAGGAACTGAGATCTCAGTTTCTGCCAACAGCCACATGAAGGAGCCATTTGGAAGTGGATTTCCAGCCCCAGGCAAGCCTTCTGATGACTACAGCATTGGCTGACATCTTGACTGCAACCCCATGAGACACCCTGTGCCAGAACCCCCAGTTAAACCACTTGCAAATTCCCTTCCCACAGAAACTGTAAGATGATAAATGTTTGTTGTTTGGAGCCACCAAGTTCTGGGGTAATTTATTGTGCCGCCAGGGCTCACACTGTCACTAGGGTGAGGCAAATGTCATGTCTAAATGAGCACAACATTTAAGGAGATGCTCCCTTTCAGGGCTATGACAGTTCAGGGTCCACACATGACCCTGAGAGGGAGTATCTTCTTAAATTCTGTGCCCTAGGCTCCTCGCTTGCCTCACCCCCACCCCAACCCTGTGTCTAGCAGCACATATACCTCCATGGCCCTTTTTCCTCTTCCCAACATTCTCCAACTTGTGTTGGGAATCCATGCAGTTCATTTTTTTCCTCTCTCTCCTCTTGAGACAGTCTTGCTCTGCTGTCCAGGCCAGAGTGCAGTGGTGCAATTACGGCTCAGTGTAGCCTTGACCTCCTGAGCTCAAGTGATCCTCCCACCTCAGCCTCCTGAGTAGCTGGGACTACAGGCGTGTGCCACCATGCCCAGCTATTTTATTTTACTTTATTTTATTTTGTTTTTTGTAGAGACAGCATCTTGCTATGTTGCCCAGGCTGGTTTTGAACCCCCGGGCTGGAGCAATCCTCCTGGCTCCCAAGGTGCTGGGATTACAGGCGTGAACCACAGCGCCCGGCTTTCATGCAGTTCGGAAGAAATTGGCTTCAGAACTGCATGGTTCTGGTTCCAAGGTGGAGCATGTGACTAGGCCAGTCAGCACATTCCATTACCCTTTGGTCACAGTGATTGGATCAGTGTGGCATGTGGCCCAGTCCTGTCCAATCAGAGTAGGTGGTGTCGGGCTTTATTGCTAGCAACATGGGGGACAAATATGAACCCACTTTTCTGATGTTAGCAAGATAAGTGAAACTGTGCAGACTTCTGGCAGCCTTTCTGAGACCTGAGCCAGTTTGGGGATAAAACTGATGTCAGGAAACAGAGAAACTGGGTCCTTGGTGACATTGTTCAGCTGTCCTTGGTGACATTGTTCAGCTGTTAGATTAACCTGAAGCCAGCCTCATCTCTGGACTTTTCAGCCCAGCAAGCTAAAAATTTCCCTTTTAAAATTGAAACCAGTGTGAGTCTGGTTTTCTGTTACAGGCAAAGGAAAGCACAAATGTGATGTTAAACACACGGAGGAGACCCCACATCAGTCACTCCCGCAGATGCTGCCAAGGATCCAGCTGCTGCACACTGTGCCGAGTGCATATCCAGATGTTCTGTCAAAGTGCTCTTGTTTCAGCCAGATGTTTAGTATCTTGTAGATGGAAGGTTAACTTGATTTAGTGCTTAAACGCAAACATCCTTCCCTCTCTCACACCCATTCCCTAGGCCTGGTATCTGCCCACTCATAGCCCCTGCCATGTGGCTGTGCCCCCACCACATCCTGGGGCAGGCACTGTGTTTTGTATCTTGTAATAGCACCACCGTCGCTTGTCCTCGTCCTTTCTAGCCATTTGGGCCAGGGATTGGGATCGAGACCAGAGAGCCAGTTATTGCCGCACAGCCAGCAATAACTGATGTGCAGCTTGGCATGAAGAGATGCGCTGGGGCAGTCAGAGTCTTTCTTTGTCTCTCCGAAGTAAGAGATCCTGAAGAATGACAGTTACAGGTAAAGCCACAAAGCAGAGATGGGCCCTAGAAGAATGTCAGGCAAGTGGAAGTGACGTGAAAGCGGAGATGAGGAGCTACAAGGCTCCAAGGAAAGAAGAGCTATCCTAGAGTCAGGGGAAAGGATGAGAAGAGGATGGAGCAGATTCACAGAGGGAAGTAGACGGCGTGAGACAGGGGATAAGCCACTGAGAAGCAGATAGAGAGCAATCAGACAGGGCGTGCTAGGTTCTGCTGTGGAAACAACCCCAAATCTCAGGGGCTAAGCCCAACAAGAATTTCTTCTTGACCACACATGACCTGTCCATCACAAGTGAGCAGGGAAGCCTCTGTGCACCACAGTCACACGGGAATGCAGGCTAAGGCAGGGGAAGGAAGTTTGACGAATTGTACATTGGCCCTTAAGGCTTCTATCTAGAGTGACACACGCCCCTTCTGCTGACAATTCATTGACTAAAGCAAACCTCATGGCTGTGCCTAATTTTAAAGATGGAAGAGTCGTGCAAAGCTACTGTCTGTGTGGAAAGAGGAGAAACAGGAATATCTGTGACCAGCTTATTGACTGCTGGTCAATAAGTGGGGAGTGGGGAGCCGGTCCCTAGAGCTGCCTCAGATCCCACAGGCTAAAATTTCATGCAGTCCTGCCATCCTGCGATTCTGGTTTATACTTACACAAAGTTCCTCTTACCCCACACATGCTTTGCAGTGCCCACCATCCTCCACACACATTTGTGTGTTTCTTGCAGCCTAAGACATCCCTCCATAGTCTTCTTCCTTCTTTTGAATGCTCCTTTCCCAACTGGGGGCTCCCTCCTTCAAATGGTCTAATGCGGCAGAAATTCCTTTGTGTCTCTGTTTTACAGCAAGGTGAGAGGATCTACAAACCCTCTTACTGGGGAATATTGGAGAAGTCTGCCAGAAATTCTATTTGTACACATAAAGACCTTGTAGGTTCCCCTGGCAGACACTATTAATAATACAAATCTATATGGTATTCTAGTGCTCACTATTTGCTAAGCACTGTGCTAAGAACTTTGAATTATCTCATTTAAAATACTTTTGGCCAGGTGCAGTGGCTCATGCCTGTAATCCCAGCACTTTGGAATGCAGAGGTAGAAGGATCACTTGAGACCAGGAGTTTGAGACCAGCCTGGGCAACATAACAAGACCCCCATCTCTAAAAACAAATTAAAATATTAGCCAGGTGTGGTGGTGTGCACCTGTAGTCTCAGCTACTTGGGAGGCTGCGGTGGGAAGATCACTTGAGCTCACGAGTTGGAGGTTGCAGTGACCTGTGATTGTGCCACTGCACTATAGCTTGGGTGACAGAATAATACCCTAACTCTAAAAGAAGAAAAATAAAATCCTTAAAATCTCACTTTGCAGATGAAGAACCTATGGCATAGAGAGGTAAGCAACTGTCTCAGTGCATCTCACATTCCAGTACACACCCAAAAGAGATGGTGGGGCGGGTTTTGGGGCTGATGGACCAGCCCTGGAGACTGAGGTTAATCTCTGGGGACAGAAGAAAAAGAAAGGAGGCTGCTTCAGGTGGGCAGAGCTTATCTCCAAGGAAGAGACAGCCTGGGATCCAGGAGAAACACACTTAATGGGGCAGAATGTGGTGTCCTTCAGATGCACTTGGCCCAGACTCAAGTTATTCGAGAAGATTGTGAAACAAAAAGAAAAGAAGCTCTCTCTGGTTGAGCACGTATAGTGCCCAAACTGTGGTCTCTAAGTATCTTTTTTCACTGAAGGAAACCAAGGCTTCTTGGAGAATTGCCTGTTTCCAGGTCTGGAGCAACAAATATACAAGATGAGCCCAGAACACCCTGAACCAGAAAGTGAGAAAGTGATCAAACACCATGAGGGGCATGTCAGAAGGACTCAGGTGCCAACTTGAAGGAGCTCCCACTGGATAAAATGGGATTATTTGTGCATTCAAAAACAAACTGAAACAAACATACAAAAATCCTGCAATGAACTGAAACACATTAAATATTGTAAAAATCCAAGAATTCAAAATGACAATAAAAAAGGACCAAGTCACTATTCTGAGAACTGATAAATTAAGGAAACATGTTTTTTAAAAAACTATCTTTGGGGCCTCCCAGAAACACAGTGAATTTGAGGTTTGGTTGGAAGGCACCCCATGTTCTTCCCAAGATTCTTTTTCTGGCTCTCTCCAGGCCTGGATTTCCACCATTAGAGACTCATTTGTTTGGGTTCACAAAGATTCAGAATCAAAGTCAAAATACCCTTGGGAAAGGTTTGTTGACTGCTGTCTTTGAAGACTGTGGTAAAGGAAAAGTGGAAAGTCCTGTGGTGCCTAGGGTCTGGACAGATAGTGGACAGCCAGAGAAGAGGGGCCAGGAAGGTCAAAGGATTTGGCAACGTCAGCTCGGGCAGGGATTCTTCAGCTTGAATGTGCAGGAGAATCCCATGGCTGGCCATCTAAAGTTCAGCTCCTCCGTGGCCCAATCACACGGGTTCTGATCCAGCAGGTAGGAAGAATGGCAGAAAGGTACATTTTATTACATACCCCATGTGATTAGGACACAGGCGGTCCTGCCATCGCCCTCTGGGGGATACTGGATCTTCCCTCTTGGGCTGCGTACCTTCCTGCTTCAGAGCCCTTGACCATCAAGCTGAGCACCTACAGCCACTGCAGACTCCATCAGGCCCTCACTCTGGGATCTCTTTGGTACTGCCAGCTCCCTTAAAGGTGCCAGGATCTTTCCTGTATGGAGAAGCTGGCACCATGGAGAAGCAACCCAGCCACACAGGTCCTCATGCCAGCTCTGAGCTGCCTGCTCTCGCCCTGTCTCACGGCTTCCCAAGCTGAAGGACCTGCCCGGCTTCTCGTGTGACTGCCCACTCACTCCTGGCCTGATGCTTGACTCATCTGGGACTCTGCTGGGCTGAGGACCCTACATCTCAGCCCAGGTCCCACGTGCTCTCAGTCCTGGGATCCCTATCTCCTTCCCCATGCCACCTCCCAGCATCCTTGTTTCTGGGCAGGAGGTTCTTTGCAGCCCTGCTCCTCAGCTCTGTGACCCAGCCAGATTGGTGGCCATCTGCCCTCACTCTGCGGTCAGCTAACCACCTCTCTGTCCTCCTCCCCACCCTGCCACCTCACCTAGTCCCTTCCACCTCCACGGACCTCCCCTGGGGCCTCCCTCCCCACATTGCTACCCTCCCCTGCTGAGATGAGCCCCACATCCCATGAGCTCATCCTTTCTTAGCAATGCTTCTGAGACCACCGCTTCCCCATGGACTGAGCCCCAGCTGGGGGCTGACCTTTGGCATCACACGCCTGGCCCTTGACTCACAGCTCCCCTGTTCTGACACCCGGCCTTTGCCTGACCCCATCGGCAGGCCTGGGCGCCAGCCTCGGCCCCCCCGGCTGGCCTGTCCCCCCGCCGCCTGAGCCTGGGTTATGACATCTTTCCACTGAGCAGCTCTTATTTTGAGAAGGCAAACACGGAGGCGCCCACAGGCATGTGCACACGCCAGCACACGCACACACATACCCTGTCCATCCCCGGACGCCTCATGCACTGGGGTTAAAATCTGGCTGGCCATGTTTATTTTTCTTCCTCTAATTTCCCCTTTGGAACAAACAACAGTCCTGTAACCCCGACCACCCTCCCCTTTCAGATCTGTGGTCTCCCGCCACCCTTCTCCCAGGTCCTCCCCTCGCAGCTGTGAATGAGAACAGAGTAAGTCTTTTAGCGGGAGGCAGCAGCCTGAATGAATTGATCACAGCCTCAAAGCCAGCAGGACAGGGGGGGATGGTGAGCATGTGTGTTTGCTTCTTAAACACCCTTTGCACACCCTGAAGCTTCTATTTTTCCATGTGACTTGGAGCAAATGCCTTCCCCCGGCCGCCCATCCTTTTAAAAATTATTTTATTTCATTTTTGGTCCCATGAATTTTGTTTTCTATTTTCTACAAGGGAGCCCAAATCAGGGCCTCAGAAAAACAAGCCCGAGCTGCCAACTGGAAATGTTTGCTCTGGGGGCGAGTTCGGAGGCTGGCGTCAGGCGGGGCAAGATCCGTGCCAGTGGAATGTGATTTGGGGAGGAAGCTGCAGGTCACTCAATCGCTGGCAGCCGGCCCGGGAGCAACTGGATGCTTTCTGGGCTGTGTGTGTGTGTGTGTGTAGACTTTTTTCCCTCATGCAAACAGAGCACTGGAGACGTGGAGACAGAAGCATTAGGAACAAATGAGACAGGGGTTTGGAAAATCAGGGGATCTGGGGGAATAAGGTGGGCCGGGGCCGGGAGAGGGTGCCAGGAGCTTGTGCAGCCATGTTAATCAGCATGCGCTGTGTGTTCAGCTCTGAGCTGGGAGCTTGCAGGAGCGAGGAGGGCAGCAGACCACATCAGCCCCCAGTGATCTGTGGGTTCTTTGGAGAAACAAGGCTTTCAGTATAGAACACTGGCAGGTGAGCCTGGAAGTTCCCCAGAGCTGAGTCTGTTCCTCTGGGCTGAGTGTGTCCAGGGAAGGCTTCCTGAAGGAGGTGTGGGATCAGAGCCCTGAATGAAGCATGTACGGTACTGCACTGAGAGGAGAGGAGAGACATTCAAGGTGCAGTTATTAGCTACCATGTGCCAAGCCCCGTGCTCAGCCCTTTACATTGATAATCTCCCTTTAATCCTCACAAAAACCCTATGAGGGCCAGTAATCTTTCTATCCTGGCTTTGCAAACAAGGAAACTGAGACCCAGTGAGATCAAGGAACTCAGCCAAGCTCCCAGCTTGTAAGTGGTGAGCCGGGGGTCAACTCAGGACCATCCCTGACCAAAACCTGGGCTCTGTCCACCACCACTGAGGGCCAGTTTTCACTTAGCCGAGTTCCTTGTGGAAGGTCTTGTTTTCCCTGCCCCACCCAAAAGAGGATTGTTGAATTCAAGATGGGGAATGTTGGGGACCTAAGATGCCAGGGTAGACTTCCAGGGGGCAGTATGACAAACACTCAGAGGCCAGAGCGATAAACTACCTTGTTTCCTTGTTCCCAGGAGGTAGTGGCTGGGCCCCTTGGCAGTCCCCCCAGGGTTCATACCAGGCCAGCCCTCTCCTGCAGCCTACCCCCCTTACCAATGACCCACGCCTCCCTCACACTCCCCCGCAGACCCCCATCACATGTCAAGTTCTTTGCCATCCGAGAGTGAAGGTCCGCCCACTTCCGGGAGTCCTCAGAAGTTATCTGTGTTGCTCTGAGTCACACACGAAACTCAGTGAACCAGACAGAATGGATTTTCCCTGGGCAGCCACCACAACCCTGGTGTTGGAATCAGGAGACCTGAGCCAGCTGAGTGGGGGGCAATTGGTTAAAGTCAAGAGTCTACCTCCTGTATGATATCAAGTGAGCCATTTCCATTCTCAAGCCTCAGTTTTAAAATGAGGAGTGGCCTGAATGGTTTCTGAGCGGTCACAGATGGAAGGAGAGGCTCTAAGGTAGTTGAACTATCTGCAGGTGTTGGAAGGGTCAGTCAGGAAGACTTTCTCGAGGTGTTCAACCCACCGCAGAAGGATTCTCTGCCAGAGGAAGCAGGGTCTGTCACTGGCTCAAGAGGGAAAAGGAAAGAAGCCAGGCTGGAAGGGCAGGAGGAGATGAGGGTGAGGGAGGTGGAGTCCTGGCCACGATGGTTAGAACAGCTTGACTCAACTTTGTCTGGTAGTAATCAGACAGACGGTGATCCATCTGATTAGAACAACTTTGTTGACCACTTGGGAATTCTGTTGTCTTGAGCTCAGATAGTTGGTTAGCCTCCCCCATGAACTCTTTTTGACAAAACTGACCACTAATGTTAGGTAGACACTGGCTTGGGGCTTACCCGGGCCTGATACATCACCTACATTGGTTGAACTGACCAGTCGATTCCACGAGACAACTAGTTTTACCGATTATTTCTAGGAAACAGGCAGTTTATAGCATTAACTAAAATCAGTAGTTGTTTTGGCTTTTTGGAGACTGTCTTTGGATCTGACATCTTCAGTCCTCAGAGACATTCAGGCTACCTGCCACTGACCAACAGGAGTCAGACTCCTGAGAAGACTGGGAAAGCCCTACCAACAACGGGCATCAGGACTCAGTCTCTCTCATCAAAAAAAAAAAAAAAAAAAGGTGGGATTGAACTAGACCAGGAGTGGCAAACACATGGTGTGAATCCTGCCACTCCTCTTCTTTCATCCATGGCAGACATTGCTAATCAATTATAGCACTCATTCCCAAAGGGACCCAGATGCAGCCTCAGGATCCTTTTTAACACAGAGCTTCAGGCAGCCTCTACCAATCAATTAGATTTGGCATGCGTGATAAAAAGCATTTGTCCTCTGGACTAGATGATCTCCAAGCCTCACTCCAGCTGTGCTGATCTAGAATTGCAACTGATTAGGCATCCTGAGGACTCAGCCTGGGGACCACCAGGTCTACAGCTGTCCCTGGGGTGTCCAGGTCTATGGGGCTGCCTTTGAGCTGGTGCCTTATTAATTTTCCTCACTGCTAATAAATGTGCATTGCGTCAGCTCTGTTCTGCCCCCTCATGTTCTCTGGCTGCTGCCATCAGTGGGGACTTTTTCAGAGAGCTGCAAAAATAGTTTTTTGCTGTTGTTGTTTGAGGAGCCTACGCAGAAGCAGCAGCCAAGGCTTTTTTGCTTCCTTTCTTTACTGAGGGAATGGGGAAATGCGGAGGGAAGACTTCACAATGAAGGAATGTGCTCCTTGGGGAACTGAAAGTTGTTTTCCTTAAAGAAGAAGAAGATGAAGAAGAAGTCAGCACGCTCTTTCACATCTAGCCGCAAAGCGCGTCTGCGGGGATTGCTAACAGCTCTCAGGAGATCACTGGCTCAAGTCAAGCCTTGTTAGGCTGTTGACAACTAGGTCCTGATGAGCAAAGCCCTAATGAGCAGCTCGCTCACCGCCTGCCCTCCCGGCTGGTCCCTCGTTGGTGTTCACTGGGCTCATGGAGGCCCTGGGAGACAGTTTTTCTTGCCTGCGATGGATGTTAGGCATGCAGGGGAGCTCGCTTTCTCACGGGTGAATGTTTCACTCTTCCCCACTGCTGTGCTCTGGGGTTTTTAAGAGGGTTAAGACAAATCCTAAGACACTAGGGATGGGAAGAGCTTGAGATCTGTGGGTTCCACCTCCCCCTCCCTTTTACAGATGAAGAGGCCTCCATCTACAGATGAAGAGGCTGAGGCTTGCGGTGGGGGGTTGGGGGAGGTTGGGGACAGGGGAGGCAGATGCTGGGAAGAGAATGCATCTCTCAACTTCCAGACCACCAAGTCAGAGCTGCAGAAAGCTCAGATAGTGTCCAACCCAGAGCTTCTTGAACTTGAGTAACATATGCCCTTGTCCCAAAAGGAAACACATTGTCCCAGAGCCTTAAGATCTGAATTATGCTCTTGTGCTTTATGCTTTTAATTTCTACATAACTGTAAGCCCAAAACAAATTAATAAATAAATACAAGCCAAACTACAAAAGCGATCAAAATTCACATTAACAAACAGGTTAATATGATGAATAATATTGTTTTGCAGAAACAGAATCTCATAGGGCACAGGAGAGGAGCAGAGCACCAGCAGGGACCCTAGCCTTCTTCC
This sequence comes from Theropithecus gelada, assembly GCF_003255815.1. NCBI lineage: Eukaryota > Metazoa > Chordata > Mammalia > Primates > Cercopithecidae > Theropithecus > Theropithecus gelada. The sequence continues at coordinate 106,834,050 of NC_037681.1, forward strand.
TGCATCCATCAGAGCCTTCAGAATGAGGAATCTGGGGGACAGTAGCATGTCAGGGGGAGGGAAGAGGAGCAAGAGAAGGCAGGGACAAGTCAGATGCCAGGCAGAGGAAGCTGAGAGCCTGGAGACTTGGCTGCTCCAGGGCAGCGTGCTTATGCTCTGGGGTCGACCATGTTTCTTCCTTAGGCAGGGCTCCTTGAGGCTGAAATCATCCCTAGCAGACCCTCGATGGTCAGGACACTGTCATGTCACCTGCCAGTGGGAACCTCACTGGGCTCTGCCCACATCCAAGCACTGCTCCTACCTGCCACTTCCGCTCTCCTTCAAGTGGGGACACAAAACAAACATGCTGTACAAGTAAAGCATAGAGCATGTCATAAGGTGAAATGGCTGGTGGCTCCAGCTGGAAATGGGTGGTGAGGGGAGGCCTCAGTGACCAAGTGACATAAGGACAAAGGTTTGGAGGAGGAGAGGAAGCAAGCCATAGGCATTTCTCAGGAAGGTGGTCTGCCTGGCCAAATCCCACCATCTTTCCAGCCTGGTTCAAATGCCTTTTCTTCCAGGAAGTCCCCCAGAGCTGTTTGGCTACACTCTGAATTCCCACAACTTTTTCCTTAGTTGTACTGCTTCAGATTTGGATTTTCTTTCCTACTGGACTTGGAGCTCCTTGAGGTGGGGACTGTGTCTCCTCTTACTAGAATGTCAGCTCCACAGGGTAGAGGTTTTCTCTGTTCACTGCTGCATAACCCCAGCCTAAGCAGATGCTCTACAGAGGGTAGTGAAGGGTTATGGTGGATAAAGGAAGGGATGGGGATGGTCTCTTCGCGGGATGTGAGCTTTTGGTGGCGGAAACTTCACCAAACTTATCTTTTTTTTTTTGAGATGGAGTCTTGCTCTGTCGCCCAGGATGGAGGACAATGGTGTGATCTCCGCTCACTGCAACCTCCTCCTCTCAGGTTCAAGCGATTCTCCTGCCTCAGACTTCCAAGTAGCTGGGATTATAGGTTGCGTGCCACCACAACTGGCTAATTTTTTGTATTTTTGGTAGAGATGGGGTTTTGCCATGTTGGCCAGGCTGGTCTCAGACTCCTGGCCTCAAGGGATCCACCTGCCTCAGCCTCCCAAAGTGCTGGGATTACAGGATTGAGCCATCATGCCTGGTCACCAAACTTACCTTTCTAACCAGTCCCGTTACAGTACCCGGCTCAGCTCAAGATCTGTCCAATGTAAGAATGACTGTTAGCCGGGCGTGGTGGCTCACGCTTGTAATCCCAGCACTTTGGGAGGCCGAGGCGGGTAGGTCACAAGGTCAGGAATTCTGGACCAGCCTGGCCAACACAGTGAAACCCCGTCTCTACTATAAATACAAAAATTAGCTGGATGTGGTGACAGACGCCTGTAATCCCAGCTACTGGGGAGGCTGAGGCAGGAGAATCACTTGAACCCGGGAGGCAGAGGTTGCAGTGAGCTGAGATTGTGCCACTGCACTCCAGCCTGAGCAACAGAGTTAAACTCCATCTCAAAAAAAAAAAAAAAAAAAAAGAAAAAGAATGACTGTTGACTTGAATCCATTGAATCTCAACTCAATTGATCAGGTGGGGGAACCCAATGCCAGAGAAAAGACTGTGGATTCAAGACAACCACAAGTTCTTGGCAGTCAGGGCAGCTGTGCCTTTGACATGACCAACTCTGTCTCTGGATCCACTGTTTTTTTCTGGTCAAAGCAGCTGACTGAATAGCTGAGCAGGTCTTGGTCTGCACAGAGGAGTGGGCCTTCATTCACTCAGTAAGTACTTATTGATTGTTCTATCAGCTGGGATATAGCAGTAAACAAGTCAGGCAAAAATCCCTGCCCTCATGGAACTGACTTTCTAGTGTGTGGGAAACAGAAACCAAGCAACCAGTGATATCTACAGTATGGTAGATGATAGTAAATGCCATTGAAAATGAAACAAGGAAGAGGCAGAAAATACTGAAGGGGAAGGGTACAAACTTCATAGAGGGTGATTAGGGGCAGCCTTACTGAGAAGGGGACATAGAAACACCAGAAAGGGGTGAGGGAGCGAACCCTGAGGCTACCTGAGCCAAGGGCATTTCAGACATAGTAAACAGCCAGTGCAAAGGCCCTGAGGTGGGAGCCTGCTGGGTAGATTCGAGGAATGGTAGGGAGCCCTGTGTGGTGAGAGCAGAGTGTATGGGCTAGGTTGGGGGATGAGGTTAGAGAGGAAATGGGGGACCAGATGTCAACTTTTGCTCCTACTCAAATGTTCCAGTTCTCTATTTCTGTATAAGAAACCACCCCAAACTGGAGTGGCTTAACACAACCCTTTAATATTCTTTTTCATGGTTATGTGAGTTGACTGGGCTCAGCCAGGTGGTTCTTTAGTGGGTTCTCCCATGGGGCTGCAGCCAGCTAGAGGCTGGGGCTGGAGGCACCCATAAGATTCTGCTGAGCGCCTTCTTCACTCATATGTCTGGCACTGTGTTGCTTTCTATGTGGCCTCTCTCTTCAGTAGAACCCACCTGGACTTCTCCCTTAGCAACTAAAGGCTTCCAACTGGCAGGAAGCTGAAACAGCCAGTCTCCATAAAGCACAGCAGCACTTCTGCAGGGCTCCATTAGTCAGAGCAGCCACAGGCTAGCCCAGGTTCACGGCAATGGAGGGACAGAGTCCATCTCTCCATGCATACAGGGAGGGAAGGAATTCATAGCAGCCATTAACACATCCGAGCAAAAGAATTCAAGGGGAGGTTTTAAGCAGAGAAATGACATGATAGGATACCTGACCAGTGGTGTGGAGATCTGTCATGCCAGGCTCCTCCTGTTTTTTGTTGACAACCCTCGTGACCTTTTCCCCTCCCCACTCTCCCCTTCCACTCTGACCAAGAGTCAGGACTAAACCCTACCCGCTGGGCACTGCCCTCTGCACATGGGTTTGAAGGTATACAGCGCATGTGCTGAGATGGTGCACACAGCAGGTCTCAGGGAGAGAGTGTCCTTATCTGGCATCTGCCCAGCCCCAAAGACTCAGTTTTCCATAATTGGGATGGCCATTTGAATAGAGGAAGGTAGAAGGAAGATTGCAGGAGAGTCTGAAAGAGCTTCTTGCCTGGATGCCTCATCACTGTCCTCTGGATCCAATGTCCTGCTGGTTAATGGTGGCAGCGCTAGCACTGTGAATGGGAGGTGGGAAGAAGCTCTGGATTCTTCTCATTCCCCTGGGTGGCGCTTTCTGGTGCTGCTGTGAGTACCACCCCAGGGGGGCACCATTCATACTGTATCTGTTTCCACCAGGAGAGTTTCCTCCTGGCAGTCTAATTTCCACTCTTCCTCCCTTTCTCTTATGGGTGCCACACCTACTTTGGAACAATCTGAACAGCCATAAATAGGGACTCCAGATTTAGGAATGCAGAGCTTCATGTAGCAAGCATCCAAGGTTCCATCCCATCCGGCCAAGAAGCAGCTAATCACTGGCTGCCACCCTGCAGGGCTGTCCTGTCTGCATTTGGGTGGTGTGTGCACCAAGGAAATGCTGGGCATGTTCCACTGGCAAGGAGGGAGGGCCCCAGTGCCTGGATACCAAGATCTGGGCTCTATATGCCCTTGTCATCTGACCCTGACTAGAAGGAGCTAGAAGGGCATTGTGCTGGACCAAGGGAGGCCAGTGGCTCCAGCTGAGAGGTGGACAGCAAGAAGCCCACCAGGCTGGCAGCACAGCAGGAAGAGCTGGCTGACACAGGCCAGCCCCATAGATGGCCCAGTTATCACCTCCCAGATGCTAGTCGCTGAGCTCTCAGGAGGCAGCGGACACAGTGGTTCAGAGCTTGGCTTTTGGGGTCAGTTGGCCTGGGTTCAAATCCCACGACTGTTCTTTCTGTTGGCAAGATTTTTTTTTTCCCCACTAGGAGCCTTAATCTTCTTATCTATAAAGTGGGTTTACTTCCCTGGGTGATGATAAAGATTAGTGAGATAGAGTTCGTATGCGCTCCTTGCATGGCAGCATTAAAGAATTACGATTGCCTGGCTTTCTAGCATCTGCTCCCAGTGGCCTGACCCCTAAGCTCTTGCCTTGCCTTCCCTTTTAATCTTTATTACTTTTCCCTAGACCTGCCATCCAAGGGGTATGGAATCTTCCAGTGACAGCATCACTTGATCCCAGGGTCACCTCAAATGGTTAATTCATTGGGTGATGTTTTTAATGAAGGGCATAGGGTGTCGTCTGCGTTGTCCCATCCAAAGGTGTGAGTAGGGCCACCTGGAGCCTTGGGAGACTTTTTATCCTGGAAAGTCTATGAATTCCTGAAATCCACATTACTGTCATTACAGGGCCACCACAATGGGCACAAGTTCCTCATGGGGAGACCGCAGTGTTGTGTGCAGTCCCAATAGTGTGATACCACCAGGGGGTGCTGCCCAGCTGGTCTCTGCCCCAATTTCCAGCAAGGCTGAGGAAGGCAGAAGCAAGAGCCCTTGGAAGACAGGTTTGACCCTTAGGCTGGTGGGGCGTGGGTAGCCAGCCTGGACTTGGAAGGTCTGCAACCTGGCAGGCTGACAGTGGCAATAGCGGGGACCCCACATCAATTGGCCTCTTTACAATTCGCCGCCTGTTCCCACACACACCATTCCATCTCGAGACTCAAGAGATGATGCTCAGATAGTGAACAGAGGCTCAGAGAAGTCAGGGAGCTGCTCAAGGTCACACACCTGGTATGTGACAAGGTGAAGATCCCTCTGGGCTTGGCTGTTGCCAACTCTGGGGCCCTGGCATTTGGCCAGCGGGAGAGGCAGCATGTTGGGGAGAAAAAGCCTGTCTGGGAGCCTGTAGCCCGGCTTGGAGCCCTGCTCTACCTCCACCCTGCATGCCTGATCATTCCTATCCAATCCCTTCTCCTCCTCCTGCCCCAGGGGATCTCAGTGACCTTTTCCCCTATTTGGGGGAAGTTGGCACAGGGCTCAGGATCAGTATGAGTGGATCCCTTGGTATTCAGCCAAGATGTGATTTTCCCAGACACAGCTTGGCCTCTTTAAGGACAAAATTCAGTCCTGCTAGAGACTTCTCACACCCCCTAACTAGCCATGGGCACTCCAGTCTTCAACTACACCCAAGTCTGGGATGCAAGGGGGCCTGAGCAGCTGGCTAACCCAGGATGCCCCAGGTCACCATTTCCCAGACTCTAGGCATCATGCCACATGCTGCACATGCAGCGTCTTTGAGTCCTTGCAGCCCTGTGAGGCATGGTATCATTACTCCCGTTTTACAGAGGAAGATACTGAAGCTCAGAGAGTGCCTGAGCAGCCCTGGAGGAGGAGTGTCGCTTTTCCTCCATCTCTGCCGCTGACTGGCTGGATGCACAGGAGGACTGGGTCTCCAGACAGGACCGTAAAGGGCACGAGGGCTGCTTTTCCTTATCAGAGGCTTCCTGAGCACCAGCCCTTAGAGACAGGGAGGAAGGCAAGAGTGCACCTTTGAGGAACGCACAAGCCCAGGAGTTCCAACAGGGCTGCAGTGGAGGCTAAGTTGCAGCAGGACTTTTGAGCAAGCATGCGCAGATGCCAGCAAGAGCAATTGGAGACTGTAGTGAGCAGGGAAGGTTCGCAGGAGGAGGGGGACTGGAGCTGGTCATGGAAGAGTGAGGAAGAGTGTGCTTTGCAAAGGGGAGCTGTGGGGGAGAGCTGGGAGCAAAAACCAGGACTTTAGATAAGGTGCAGGAATATGCAGGTGTCCAGGGAAGAGGGTGTCTGTGGGAGCACATGCTTTATGATGCTGGCACCCACCTTGGTAGCAAAATGAGATTTGCATTTACTACAGTCAGAAAACCACGTGCCTCAGAGTGTGTGTGTGTGTGTGTGTGTGTGTGTGTGTGTCTATGTTTGAAGCCTTATGTCAAAGTCCTTTGACATTCATGATCTCTTTGTCCTTTCCCAGCTACCCTGAGAAGGTTGGCCGGACAGAAATATCCTCAAAGACAGAAAAGTGGGAGGAAACGTCTTGCTCTTGGTCATGGGCCTCCACAGTTGAAAAGCCAAGGCCCAACCAGGACTGCCAGCCCCAGCTCCATGCTCCTTCCTCCGAAGCTTTGCCCAGATCCCCATCCCAACTCCCAGCACCCTGCATGCCATCTGCCTCCTCAACCCCTAGGCATTCTCCCATGGAGGAGAGAAGCACTGTGTGAGCCCTTGTGTTTCCATCGGAGTTCAAGGCCAGGGTCGACAGTTCGCCTTCTCCCTAACCACTTTGCTGGCTTTTAGTGCCCACCTTCCTGAAGGAGCAACAGCCACAGAGTAAGGGACCAGCGAGGAGTGAAGGCCTCTTCTGAGCCTCTGAAGGGAGTGGCTGGGAGGTGGTCCTCTGGTGAGGGCCTACTAGTTTGACCCCTTCTTTCCAGAATCTCCAGTGGAATGGCACAGAGAGGACTGAGGGTCTGGGGGGTCGACCTCTGTGCCTTGCCAATAACCGTGGGCACCAGCAAAGCTCTCGCCTGGTGCCAGGCACTGCTCTGAGTGCCTTGCGCATACACGCTCTTCACACCGCCTGGGGAGGCAGGTACGATTATAACCTTCGTTTTACAGGTAAGGAAAATGAGGCACAGAGTGGTTAAGTCACTTTCCCAAGGTCATGCAGTGAGTGGCAGAGCTGGGGTTTGGGCCCAGGAAATCTGCCTCAAGTAACTGTTTTGCCTCGATAAATAATAATAATAATGACAGCTACCATTTGACGACCCCTTCCTATGTGCCTAGTGCTTTAATTCCTCAGAGCAATGCTATGATTTAGGCGTTGATGTTGTCCGAATTTCTCATTTCATAGATGAGTAAATCCCGGCTTAGCAGGGCGCCTGGAATGAGGTGACTGCAGAGGCTCGCAGACGTTAGGTCTGCCTAAACCGAAGCTTCCACCCTCCTCTGCCTCTGTGACTTTGGAACTTTCGGAGACTCAGTTTCCCTGTCTTAAGCCCTCTGCTCCTCTTGCTTCCCCGCTCCAGCAAGTGAGAGTGGACTGGGTTGCCGTGCCTGGCGGGTGCGGGTCGCCGGGCAACTCCGGAGTCTCCCCTTCCCCATCGGCCCGCAGCAGAAGTCCCAGCTCCCGGCGTTTTCTGTCTCTCGGAGAGTTGGGGCGGAGGGAGTGGCGGGAAGGTGCCGGGTGGGCAAGGTCGGAGCTGCGTCACCGTCACCGAGAGGCCTGCAAGGCCAGGGAGAGAAGGCCCCGCTGTGATTTGGGGAAGGGCCGGGGGGCCCATAAATCACGTGCTCGGGGCTGTTGTGAAGAAGCGGACTGTCCTCTGGGAACATAGAAGCGCCCCCGACTTGAGTAGGGGCGGGGAGGGAGAGCCGAGGAGGCAGGTTCTGGGCCAAGGGGATGGGGGTGGGGGGAGGTAGGGAGCACGCGGACAAAGGAGGCGGCCGGCGGCCCAGCTGTTTTGAAAAATGCTTCCTGTTTCTTTAAAGGCGCTCGCGGCTCGGGCGGCCGGGGCTGGGGAGGCGGTGGCGGCGGGAGCTGCCTCCTCTCCGGGCGGCGGCGCTGACTGATCTCGCGAACTGGGCTTCTGTGTAAACTGAGGCTAAACAAACACAGATGGAGCGCAGCGGGCGTTCTCCAGAAATGCTGGCAAGGCGGCAGCGACTTCAGATGACACTCTGAGCGCTCCGGGAACGGACAGCCCGGCGGCTTCGCGAAGCCGGCGGCGCAGCTGCCCCGGGCGAGGGGGAGAAAGGGAGAGGAGAGGGAGGGGAGGGCGGGCGAAGGGGGAGAGCCAGAGACTCCTCGGCGCTGAGCGCGGCGGCGGCCCGGGCAGCCCCACGCTCCTGCCTCGCGCGCCGCCCGCGCCATGAAGCACATCCCGGTCCTCGAGGACGGGCCGTGGAAGACCGTGTGCGTGAAGGAGCTGAACGGCCTCAAAAAGCTCAAGCGAAAAGGCAAGGAGCCGGCGCGGCGCGCGAACGGCTATAAAACTTTCCGATTGGACTTGGAAGCGCCCGAGCCCCGCGCAGTCGCCACCAACGGGCTGCGGGACAGGACCCATCGGCTGCAGCCGGTCCCGGTCCCGGTGCCGGTGCCAGCCCCAGTAGCCCCGGCCGTTCCCCCAAGAGGGGGCGCGGACACGGCCCGGGAGCGCGGGGGCTCCCGGGTGCCCCAGGTCTCCGACGCGCGGAAACGCGGCTTCGCCCTGGGCGCAGTGGGGCCAGGACTCCCCACGCCGCCGCCGCCGCCGCCGCCGCCGCCGCCACCACCGCCGCCGCCGCCGCCGCCTCCTGCGCCCCAGAGCCAGGCTCCTGGGGGCCCAGAGGCACAGCCTTTCCGGGAGCCGGGTCTGCGTCCTCGCATCTTGCTGTGCGCACCGCCCGCGCGCCCCGCGCCGTCAGCGCCCCCAGCGCCGCAAGCTCCCCCGGAGTCCACTGTGCGCCCAGCGCCCCCAACGCGCCCGGGGGAAAGTTCCTACTCGTCAATTTCACACGTAATTTACAATAACCACCCGGATTCCTCCGCGTCGCCTAGGAAACGACCCGGAGAAGCGACTGCCGCCTCCTCCGAGATCAAAGCCCTGCAGCAGACCCGGAGGCTCCTGGCTAACGCCAGGGAGCGGACGAGGGTGCACACCATCAGCGCAGCCTTCGAGGCGCTCAGGAAGCAGGTACCCGCTCCCCGCCGCACGCCCTCACTGCACCCGGGGACGACTGAGGGAATGGGTGGGCGAGTGGCCCAGGCGGGATAGAGGTGTGTTTAAAGGGCAGGCTGCCCCACCCGGTCCGACAGTGGTGCCCAGACAGGTGTGGACAGTCCTGGGGCAGTGACTTTGCCACAGCGTTGGTATGGATCATAGTTTTCAAAGTGGCTATAAAAGTTGGGTATCTCTGGCCCGAGCACCCCCCTACCCTCAACCCCCGCCTCGGGTAACGCTGTCTGCGCGTCTGACTTCAGCCTCTATAGTTCACTTTTATGGCAGCGAGTATTTGCCTGTCGGAGTCCCCTGGGCGCGGTGCGGAGTGGAGAGGGGACATGTGGGCATCTGTCTTGGTCAGGGCAGGAAGAGGGGGAGCCTTCTCCAGGCATTTGGCATGGTCAGGGGCTTGGCCCCCCGTTGGTGGTGGCAAGGCCCGGAATGCTGCGGTGGGACAGTCCGGGGGCGCTTGTCAGCCCCTTTTCAGGACCCAGCAGTGATGCCCCGAACACTCAGGTTGCCTGCGGGCTGTGCACTCCTTGCCCTGGCATCCTCAAGAACCCGCACTACAAGCCTGTGCCCTCTCCCCAGGGGTGGGCTCAGGAATGGGCTGGTGGGAGTCTTTCTAGGAGATCCCTTCCTTTCACCCGTGGTGAAGCAGGCAGCTCTGCTGAGGGGACTGCCTAGTTGGGGGATTCCCTCTGGGGCATCTTCAGAGCCTAGTTCTGGGGTGAGTTGGGGACTTTTTAGGTTGGAGCTGGTGCGGGCTGCCCTCACCAGACAGTGCCCCTGCGCGGGTAGTGGAAGAATACTTAACCCAAGAATTACCTGTGATGGGGAGGGACAGTTGCTTGGGCTTCTAGGCTTCTTATTTTCTTAGCGAGAAGGAGCTGTAGGAAGGAGGTGGTGAGTTCTCTCCCACCCCTACACAGGGCGTGGGGAAGGGTTAGGGTAGATGTGGCTGGTTTGAAGGGTGTTTTTTTTTTTTTTTTTTCCTTTTTCTTTGCATGCTCTGCAGCTGACTTGCTGTGTGACTCCAGGAATGTTGCTCAACTTCTCTGGTCTTTAGCCAGCAACAAAACATTTCAGAAACCATGATCTTCTTTTTGGATCCTCCTGGGGGTTGGGGTGGGGTGGGGCAGTAGTGCCTGTGTCCATCCATGGAAAGGAAATTGAATCCCTGGAGGAAAGAGGCCATATGACTTTTGAGCCAAAGTGTCTTGCTTGGGCTTGGGGAAAGTGGTGAGTGAGATTGGGTGGGGGTGGGGGACGAGTGGCTGTCACAGACCAGGCTGGGCCTCTGCCCTCAGCCATACCAGCTGGAACCCTGGGCAGTGGGCCCAGTGGAGCAGTCAGTCCCACCCTGAGCCAGCAGCTCTGTGTCTGCATCGCTGGGTAGAGGTGGCGGTGTGTGGGGGATCCTGCAACCCACTCCCCAGGACAGAAGGATTACAGAAGGGCAGAGAGATACCTGTCCACCTGCCCACCTTGCCACTAGGGAAGCCTCTCCTAGACTGGGGAGGCACGTGCCCAGAGCCTCATAGCTGTTGAGTAGCAGGTCAGGGCTGGCACCTAGGGGCTTTGACTGCAGGTTCTGGGCCCTTCTGCCCCTCTATTGCCCCTCTGTATGCTGAGAGAATACTCATCTGAGTGCTCTGTTACATCTTATGTGCCCGCTGGCTTTTACTTCGTTCAACAATCAATTCCATCTCATTTGATCTAAACAACATCCCTGTCAAAATTGGATTAACTCATTTTATAGTATGGAACACTGAGGCCCAGAGATGGAAAGAGACTTGTCCAAGATCACTTAGTGGGTTAGGGAAGATGACAGCAGTTTCTGGAATGCCCTCCTGGCCAAATGCCTCCCACAGTGCCATCTTTATCAGCATCACGTATCACCCCCCAACCCCCAGCCTGTGATGTTTGTTAACAATCAAGGCAGGGTGCACACTTGGCAGACCCTTTGAGATGAGATTGTTCATCCTGGTCTCCTTTTACTTCCCCCATTACCGTGGGATGTTCTCTATAAAAAGGGCAAGTTCAGTGTATCTAAGCAGAAGGCACACCCATGCCCTCTCAGGGAGAGAGTGTGTATGCAATGCAAACACACAGGCAGGTACACACTCACATGCTCCTTACACGTGCTCAAGAGCACACACAAATGCACGGTCACAGAAGTGCCTGTTCCTGTTTGTTTCCTCCTTGCCCCAGCCATTCTGCCCCTTCCCTAGAAAGGCTGCCAGGCCATAATGGCACCTGCCTGTTAGCTGGGAAGGAAAGAAATACAGCCAGGATGTTTCTGGTCATAGAGCCAGGGGCCAAGGCCGCACCCACCATGTCCCCCTCACCACCATGGCACCTATTTGATAGAGGAAGACCTGTGTTCTGGAGGAGCCCCTTCCTCCTCTGGGCCTCAGTCTTCTGGGTAAAATGTATTCCTCACCCCCTCGCCCAATCCAGACAAGCTGCAGCTCTGGAGCTAGGCTTGGGCCTGACTGAAATGGGTTCTTGGAAATGGGAAAGGCAGATCAGCTCTGTCTGAAATGGGGCCTTGGCCAGTGTGGCACCAAGATGGGTTCTGGGATTGTGGCTCTGGCCTGGGGCTTCATTCTCCTGAGTAGCTTCCTGGTACCATGAAAGAAGCACTGACCTGGGAAACTGGAGGCCAGGCATTGAGTTGTCCTCCCCTGCATGCCTTCTGTGTGGCTGTGGACAAGTCACTGACCCTTTCTGGGCCTCAGTTGCTGAAGTCGTAAAATGGTAATATTGCTGACCTCATCCACAGTGTTGAGAAAAGCAAGAGCAAGTGAGGAAAGGAAGGAGGCCTATAAGAGCAGTGAACATTTCCTTCCTTCCTTCCTTCCTTCCTTCCTTCCTTCCTTCCTTCCTTCCTTCCTTCCTTCCTTCCTTCCTTCCTTCCCTCCCTCCCTCCCTCCCTCCCTCCCTCCCTCCCTCCCTCCCTTCCTTGTTTCTCTCTTTCTCTCTTTCTTTCTTGACAGAGTCTCTCTCTGTTGCCCAGGCTGGTTCACGTGATTCTTCCGCCTCAGCCTCCCGAGTAGCTGGGATTACAGGCGCACACCACCATACCTGGGTAATTTTTTGTATTTTAGTAGGGATGGGGTTTCACCATGTTGCCCAGGCTGGCCTCGAACTCCTGAGCTCAGGTGGTCCACCCACCTCGGTCTCCCAAAGTGCTAGGATTACAGGCACGAGCCATTGTGCACAGCCAGAGCAGTGAACATTTCTTAAGCATCTCCAAGGTCCTCAGGGCTGGGCAAGGCTCTTGACAGATGAAGCAATAAGAATTCTTTAATTATTTTAATAACTGTCACAGAAACTAGCATTTAGCTCATTCTTACTTTGTACCAGGCGTAGTGCTAAGCTTGTTATGTGTATTAGTTCATTTAATGAAATAGATACTGTTATCGCACCTCCTGCTCTGTTTCTCAGATGGTGACTGAGTTTCAGAGAGCTTATGTAAGTTGTCCCGGTCTGTTGCCACTGCACGTGGCCTTGTGGGTTTTGTGCTACACGCTACCTTGGCACACCGTTTGCCAGACTCCAGGGTGGCAGTGCTTCGTGGCCATGTACGGTGGCAGCCTGCGTAGTTGTGGGCCACTGTTACTGTGGAGTTTGGTTGGACTCCCAGGGCCCCGACTCCTAACAGCTCTGCTCCTCAGCCTGTCTAATGTCCTGGAGCCATCTACCCTCAGCATGAGGAAGCCAGACAGGCTCCTACTGTGTCATAATCCACAGTCCTCTCAACCAGGAAGGGAGCAGGGAGGGTGGCTGCAGGGCTGCAGGTGGGGAGGTGCAGGTGAGAGAGAGAGAAGCCCTCTGGTCTGGTCTAGGCTGGGTGGTGTGGGGCAGATGGTCAGGCCATAGCACATGCCACCAGCACAGCTGCACCAGAGCCCTCCCCACCGCCTCATGGAAGGCCATGTGTGCACAGCTGGCCTGGCCCGGGAGTGGGGCTGCTCCTTGCCAGGTGGGAGGGGTGAAAGGGAAAGGCCGGCCTTGTGGGGTGGTGAGGGAAGGGGCCAGAGTGGCAGGACCTTCGGTCTTACAAGCTGTGCCCACCCTTGGGGCATGTGGTGTGCGTGTGGATTTCCTCTCTCCCCTCAAAGCCCCTCAGTGTTGATGGAAGATGGCAGCAATGGAAGGCAGTGCGGGGCCCCGGTTTCTGCCGTGGTCCTCTCCACGGAGGACATGCCAAGCAACTGGGACCCAGGCTACCTCCGCTGCTTTCCCTGGAGCCTCCCAGGGGGTCCTTATCGAGTGAAGTCAGGGTTGCCCTGGAGGGAGCGTGGGAATGGTGCTCTCAGCACCTCCCTCACTCTGAAACCCCACAGGGTGCAAGGAGGGCATGGGGAGTGCAAAGCACCTGTGCACCATCCCCTTGGGCAACGAGGGACAGGCCTGCTTGCACTGGGGGCTCCATGCAGGTAGGTAAGGGTGACAGAGGCCTTCCTCCTGTTCCTTCATGTCCGCAGTCACCAGGGTGGCTGCTGTGGAGCCTCACTGCACTGAGTGAGGCCTTACCTGAGCCTGCTGTGGGGTGTCCGTTGTGCTGTCTTCCCATTTTACAGATGAAGACACTTACAGAGAGGTGACGCAGATTGCTCAAGCCCACAGAGTGACCAGGATCTGTACTCAGGCCTGTCTGGCCCTGGGGCCATAGCTCCTAATGACCAAGACCCAGGTTCTCAGGGTCCAGCCTGGTGGCAGTGCAGGTGGTTGGGATTTGAAAGGACCTATTTAGATAGACTTTGGGAAGGACATTGAACAGCTCTGGGTAGAGTGGCTTCACGTCGGGAATCCAGCACTCACTGACACGAGACGATCAGATGATAATTTCACTGGAATCTGGTGCTCTTCTGTGTGTAGTGGATGTGGTGCTGTTGGAGCTCTATGGGCTCAGGAGTCTTGGTGGGCTTCCAGGAGGGCGTCTTGGGCTGGGTCTGAAGGGTGGGCAGGAGTTGGCACAGAAGCAAGAGCATGGAGGGCTTTGAGGCCTTTCCTGCATTCTCTGGTGGGTTCTCGGCGTTGCTTCTTTAGGAACTTTTCCCTCATTTGCCCCTGCGATCTCATTCTGAGGTAGCAGGTGTTCTAATGCCCATTTTACTGGTGAGGAAACTGAGGTCCTGTAAGCTTATGGATCTGCCTAAGGTCACCTGACTGGCCAGTAGTAGAGTCAGGCCCTCGGGCTCCCAGGCCAGTGCTCTTCATGTTTTTTCATGCTTGCTGGAACCGGGTCCGGCTTAGGGTGGGTGGGGTGGAATGTTTTGGGGGCATATGGGACCTTGCGAAAATGCGAAAGTCTGTTCCACCAAAGTTTAAAAATCCTTGTGGGATGAGCACAAGGCAGATCTTTTTACTTTCCTGGCAGCTGGGCAGTCTGTCGGGAGTGGGAGCCAGGTAATTCTGCCTCCTCCCTTGGCCCGTGTCCTCTGAGCAGGGTGAGCCGACAACTGCTGTGGGGGACTCTGTAGGCGGTGGGGGTGGGTGGGCTCTGGGCCTTGCTGTGGATACTCCAAGAGGGATCTCATGGCATCATCAGCCCAGAACTCTCCATCCCTAGCTCAGGAGGGTGGGCTGCCTACCTCCCCATCTTAAGCTATAGACACTTATTCAGATCCCCAAGCAGTTCCTGCTGGCTAACTGGAAAGAGCCCAGCTAAGCCACAAGTTCAAAACCCAGCTCATCACTCACCAGCTGAGAGATCCAGGAAATTCCTACATGCCTGAGAATCACACGCTTTTCTGTAAAGTGGAAGTGGCCATTGCTACCTCATTGTGCTGCTTAAAAGATGAATACAGACATTGTATTTGAAACATCCACCCTCTGCCTGGCCTTAGTAGACCGTAATAACAGCAAAGTGGCCTGGGCCCAACAGTCACGGAGAATCTGTGCTGCTCAGACTCCAGTGGAAGCTGCTTGATATAGTCCTCGAAGCTCTGTGGGCTGCCCAGGCATTGCTACCCCGACTTTCCAGATGAGGAAACGGAGACTCTGAGGCGTGAAGGCACTTCCCACAGCTACACCGCTTGTAAGTGCCTGGAATTCAGACCAGCTCTTTCCACCATACTTCAACGTCCTAGAACCAGAACAGGTGCTAAATTCTCACTTTGCAGTGGCAGCCCAGTCTGGGGTGCCTCTGAGCTGGGCTGTTGGGGGCTGAGGGGCTGCATCCTGGAGCATGGGCACCAGGAGGATCTGGAATTGGCCGGGTGGTGAGGAGCTGCCCCTAGGGGTTGGGGAGGAGGAGAGGTGAGCAACCTGAAAGAGGTCTTTGGTGTCCCGTATACGGCTACCTCTGGTGTGGTGGTGGGAGCCGGGAGAGCCTAGTGGCTGTGTGCCTGGTGTCAGTCAGACGAGTTTCTGACTCCAACCAGATCTTAGCTGAGTGATCTGGGGCCCAATGTGTCATCTCTCTGTTTTTGTGTGTACAGATGGTGGGGAAGGTTTTAAATGGGCTAATACTACCTGTAAATAGCTTCCACAGTGTCAGATATACAAGAGCTCAATGGATGGGTTTCTTCTTGTTAGATCTAGAGCTTGACAGAGACAATAGGGCAAAGTGACATATCTAGGACAGAACTGTCCCAGAACCTGGCATGCGGACCTCTAGATTGGCCTTGGCCTCAGCTGTCACTTTGGGGTACTACAGTGACCCTGGATCACAGGGTACAGATCCCTTCCAAAATCCCTGCTCCCTCCTGGAAGGCCAGCTGTTACAGGCCAAGGGCTCAAAGAGCTGGGTCTTTAAGGGAAACTCCCAGCGTGGCGTCTGTGTGAAAACAGTGCTGAGGGCTGTGTCACAGAGCTGCACCCAGTCCCCAGAGCCTCCCTCAGGCTGCCACACCCTCCCTGGGGTGAAGAGGAGGCAGAAGTGCTGGCTGGCCCCTGAGACCCCTTTCCCCAGGACTACCAGACCTTGTTTATTTGTTCAGGCTGATAAAGCAGAATTCCCTGGACTCTGGCTGGGAACGAGCAAAGTGCATTGTTCTGCCAGCATTTCTGGGATGGGTTTGGAGCTGCAGCCAGGCCTGGGAGTGGGAGATGGGGTGAGGGGTGGAAATGCATGGGAATTGGCTCTCTCTGTTGCCTTCCTCTCCCTCTCTGGGTTTCCTAGTCTCAGCACCCCCAGAGGGTGGAGGGTGGGGCAGGCACGTGTCCTGGCTCCAGACCTCCTGCTTCTCACCCCCTCCGGAGCCCCTCTTTGAGGACCTTCTGCAAAACCAACCATAACACTTTCACAGACCTCTATCAGGCCTTACTCCATGCAATGCACACATCTCATCTCATTTAATCCTCACCACCTTGTGAGGTCAGTCCTGTTCCCGATATGACAGGGAAACCGAGGCTTAGAAAGATTCTGTCCCTTGCCCAGAGTGTTACAGCTAGACAAAGCTAGAGCCAGGAGTTGAACCCATGTGACAAAAAGATACACTTAGCTTTATGCCAGATAGCTTCATCTTCATCATCAGAGAGAGGAAAGGTGTTTGAGCCCAGTGCAAAATATTCTAGAGTGAAGATCCAGAGGGAGAGGTCATTGATTTGTTCACTCATTGCCTCAATCAACAAACCCCTTTGAGGGCCTGTTACGGGCAGGACCTGTGGTAGCCTCTGCAGACATAGGCCTTCCCCCCACAGTTCATAGGGAGACTGAGCACTCAAGAGCCACAGTGTGGGCAGTTAAGGACAGATGGGGTGCTATTAGGGCACTATTGAGGGCAAACTGTCCCTCCTGGTGTAGGGTAGGGGAGGTCAGGGAAAGCTCTTGGACACAGTGAGGTTTAAAGTGAGATCAAAATGGGTGATGTGTTTAGGGTCCCCAGTCTGGGGTGACTGTCTTGTTCATGCTTTTTCTCCATGCTCTGGAATAGGGATTTCCATCTTTGGCACTATTGACATTTGGGGGCAGGTAGTTCTCTGTTGTGGGGGCACTGTAGGATCCTATGCACTGTAGGATGTTTAGCAACGTCCCCACCTCCGTCCCTGCAATGCCCCCACTCCCCTGTCCTTAGGGGACAAAATCATCCCTGGTTGAGAATCACTGGCCTGAAAGAATGCCTGGCATATGGTGGGCGCTCACTAAATACTTGTGTAGATGCATCGTGCCATCCCACCCCCTGTGGGATACGGGTTCATCAATGATATGGATGACACGTGTAGATCCTGAAGAGCCATAGCGAGGAGAAAACCAGGAGCCATAGTTGCTGGGTTTTTAGCCCTTTAGGTGAACAGTGCATTATAGGAACAGTGGGGTCTATTAGTTAGCATCTATCAGGTTGATTTTGTGGAGCTATTTCCAGGTTCCAAGACAGAACTCTGTTCAAGTGTACCGCAGTCTTTGGAGCTTTTTGCTCACGCAGCACGAATATTGGTGGAGAGAGGTATTAAAAAATCAAAGGCTCCATCTTTCACCCCATACAAATCCCTGTGCAATTAGTGAGGAGCTAGTTGGTGACGAATCATTGACAAACGTGTCAAGTTTGTTCAGTGCTGTGTGTATTATGCCGCTGTTGTCTGCCCAGCAGCACCCCAAGTCCTGAGGGCACAGAGTAAAAGATTTTTAAAAAATGAAAACCAGCCATGTTTGTGTCTTTCCAGCTGAGCACTGACACTTTCCTTCCTGTATGTCCCCAGAGTCCCAGGTGTGACATTATAACCTCACTCAAGCATAAGTTCTCTGAAGTAGGAATCAAGTTATTCACTGTTGTACTCCCCAAGTACCCAGCAAAACAGGTGGTGCTGAATGAATGAATGGAACATCAGAGCTGAAAAAACAAAATGCCTGTTCTCTCAGAGAGATTCCTGCTCAGGAGGGTGGAGGACAGAGCTCCGTGGTGGTTGTGGAAATTCACTGAGCTTCGATTCATACTGACTGGCTGGCAGGCATGAGCCGAACCTGTTTCTTCCCCTGCAAAATGGGAATGTGGGTACCTCTCAGAGCAGATGAGCCGACGTGTGTGTGTATGTGTGTGTGTAAACAGCAGGTGCATAGAGCAGATCACAAGACCAAGGTGAAGGGCCCAGATATACCGTAGACAGGCCGCCTCCGATGCCTGCCAGGCTGGGCACCGCACCCCTGCAGCCCCTCCTGACACTTTCTCGCCTCAGGTGCCGTGCTACTCGTATGGGCAGAAGCTGTCCAAACTGGCCATCCTGAGGATCGCCTGTAACTACATCCTGTCCCTGGCGCGGCTGGCTGACCTCGACTACAGTGCCGACCACAGCAACCTCAGCTTCTCCGAGTGTGTGCAGCGCTGCACCCGCACCCTGCAGGCCGAGGGACGTGCCAAGAAGCGCAAGGTATGCACCAGCCGGGTGGGCGGTAGCTTCTGGGGAGCATAGGGGAGGCAGGGACAGGAACTTGGGGGTGCCCTGCATATGCCCAGAATTCTGAAGGGGCCAGAGAGATCAGCTCTTGGAGGTTTGCTGGGAGTTGCCTCAGCTTCAGGACTCCTCAAATGCCTGGGATTATAGGTGTGTCTCTCCTCCTGGTAACTGGCTGCTGGGTGGCCTTGAACAGTCACCCAGGGGAGAGGACTCTTTATCTGCAAAGCCCCTTCCTGGCCTTAGGTGCTCTGGTGCTGAATTCCTTGGGTGGCCCCCGATAAATGTCATACCAGGACAAGATTCCCCTGAGCAGGGTGACAGCCCAGGAGAGCCCTTTGGCAGGTTTTGGGAGGGTGACTTGGCCTGTGGGTTATCTGAGGCTATGCATTAAGGAGAGTGATAGTCATTCATTCATTCATTCTAGAGAGACTGATGAAGCTCCAACCATGTTCCGAGCACACTGGGCAGGGGTATAAAGATGACAAACATATGATCCTGGTCCCCATGCAGCTCGCAAGAGGGTCAGGAAGACCCTCCTGTAAGTAGATGAGGGCAGGAGCCCTGTGCTAGGGGCAGTGGAAGCCCAGGTAGAAGAGAGACAGATTTCACCCTCCTGCCCACGGGAGTTTGAAAGGGCATCTTAGTGTCAGTGATGTTTCAGCTGGGACCAGCAGGACGACCAGGTCACCAGGCAGATGAAGAAGGGAACAGCATCTGAGGCGGAGGGAACAGCTTGAACGAAGCCTGGTGTGGCTGGGGAAATGCGTGCAGGAGGAAAGGTGTTGGGCGCAGCTACAGGGCCCCAGATGGCCAAAGCTCCGGGCATTCCCAGTCAGGGGTCAGTGCTGAGCAAGGCTTAGTGCAGCCCTCTGGATCTCTGTTCCCACGTGGCTTCCGGGGAGAGCAACAGAGAGTGAGACCCAGTCTACGTCTGTGAGGCAAGATGCCTGTCCCCGCCTAGGGCAGGGGGCAGACCCTGTCATTCTCCATCCATCCTTTGCGCTGCCTTCTTCCTTCCTAGCCTGCCCCTCCCCCATCCCTGACATTCCTCTCCAGACCCCTTTCCAGCAGGCCCCTCTGTGGGTTCTCCGGGTTTCCCAGAGGTCCCCCACGGACTCCAGGCTCATGCCAGGGAGGGCATCTCCTCAGGGCTCCCTGCTGCCGCTGCCACGGTAACTGCACGTTGCATTCCTGGGAGTGCTTTAACGTGGACCAATTAGACAAAATCCTCATCAAGTGGGCAAGAGAGGAAGCGCCACTGGCGGCTCTGGGCAGCTTTCCTCTGGAAAGTGACACTGGTAAATTAGGGCGTGATTGATGGCTCCCGCGGCGCTCAGTGACAAAGGAGGTTTGT
Organism: Theropithecus gelada; assembly: GCF_003255815.1. Classification (NCBI taxonomy): domain Eukaryota; kingdom Metazoa; phylum Chordata; class Mammalia; order Primates; family Cercopithecidae; genus Theropithecus; species Theropithecus gelada. Next base: position 106,853,403 of record NC_037681.1, read on the forward strand.
AAACTCTTGGTGAACTTCCCCTGGCATTCAGGCGGTCTGGAGGTGTAGATGGGCAGAGTGGGCAGGCGCCCCGTCTCCATCTCAGCCCCTCACTGTCCTACCCCCATGCCCTCCTCTTCACCCAGGGAAGGCAGAAGTACAGCATGGAGGTCCCACCTTCCCTTTGATTGCAGCAGGGTCTTGGGCTGGTAGGAGGCTGGATGCCTGGCTGGTGAGGAAAGAGGGACAAGTTGGGTGGAGAGGCCCGACAGAGCCAAGCTTTTGGCTTCCCCTGAAATCACCTCAAATCTAACATATCTTAGACACCGTGTGGGCCTAGTCCAACCTCCCCATTGTGGAGAGTCTGGGACTTCACCTGAGGCTACAGATTGTGGTTAAGAGCATCACACAGCCCTGAGTTCAAGGCCCTGCTTACCAACCACCAGCTGTGTCGTCGTGCACCCATTGCTTAGCCTCCCCCACCTCAGTTTTCTTGTTGATAAGTGGGGACTGTGGAAATACTCACTCATGGGCCACTGTGAAGATGAAAGGAGTCACTGCAGGAGAGCGCAGTGTCCGCATGGTCGCCATCCTCAGGGTAATGAGCCCCTAAAATGCTCGAGCTCTGAACTTGAGGCTCGTCCTATGGGTCTTACTTATGTGGTGAAATTGCTCTGGAGGGGGATTTTGGGGGTCGAGATGGAAGTTCCACGGTAGGAACCGTCTGTTTCCTCTGCACCCTCCCTCCCCCACACCCAGCCAGGGCCTGAGGGCACTTCCTGCCTCCTGCCCTCTGTCTTTCCCAGCTGGGTGAGGAGGTCACCCAGCTGGGACTCTGGGAGGTGGGGTCTGTATGTCTTTGCCCTAATGACCTTCATGGTCTCACAGACTCACATCGTATGTGTGGTGACACATTTCTCATATGAAACCACTCAGGAAGCCCTGGCTGGCCCTGCGTCTCCCCGTGGGGGCCGGTGTTCATAATTCCAGCCCTTCCCACACCAGCCCCTTCCATAGTTTTATCTGGACAACCAGGATTTGACCCGGCAGCCTTTACAAATATGGGTATCTCAAGTAGCCAGATTCCTTCCCAGCTCGGGACCCCTGGAGTCGCTGGAACCCTCGAGCTCCCAGGCGGCCCTTTCAGGCAGATCCCTGTGTCCCACCTCTGGGCATCTATGCTTTTGCTGCCATAATTGCTAGCTGTCACCCTCCCTGTCTGTCTACCTGTGTTTCTCTCTCAGTCTGGCTCACACTGTCCCCTCTTTATCCGCTCTCTTGGTGGGGATGTGTGGCCCCACACTGAAGCCCAGCATAGCTGGCCTTAGCTGGTCCCCTTGGCAGATGTCCTGCCCCAGAAGTGGACTCATGGGCCCTGAGACTGAGCGGCCTGGAGCCCCAGGGGAGGGTACTTCCCTGCCTCCTGGGGCTGCTTGTCCTTCCCTTTTTTGGGGGGGCTTGAGATGGCCTGAATGAGGAGCACATCTTTAGATATGTCCTGGCTTTTGAATTGCAATTGGAACCTCACCAGTTTTATTTTCTTCCTTTTGTGACCTCCCAGCCTGGGCCTCTGAGGCCACACCTCCATTTACAGAGATTCTGTTTGGGGAACAAACCCCCAGGACAATCGAACCAACATTCTTTCCTCATGTCTGGGACTATTTCTATGAAAAGACTTGCAAAGGTCTAACAGTAGATTGCACCTGGTTATGAGTTTTTGGGAAGAGGTGACTGAGAGTACGCACTGCTCACGGCGCTCAGTCCTGCCACACCACAGCCTAGGAGCCAGGCAGGGGCCGGGGGAAGCCCAGGAACTTACAGCACGTGCAGTGAGGAAGAGCCCCTCTTCCCCACCCTTCACCCTCTTCAGCAGGTATCCACCCCCTGCCCCCAACAGGACATGTGACTACTGTAGGGGTTCACCGAGCAAGAGATGGGAATCTCAAAGTGTTCCTTGGTATTCTGCCCTCCCCTTCCCTCCCTTCCCCTTCCCTCCTCTCCCCTCCCCTGCCCTTCCCTCACTTCCCCCCTCCTTCCCTCCTTCCCTCCTTCCTTCCTTCCCTCCCTCTTTCCTTCCTTCCCTCCCTCCCTGCCTCCCTCCCTGCCTGCCTGCCTCCCTCCCTCCTTCCTTCCTTCCTTCCTTCCTTCCTTCCTTCCTTCCTTCCTTCCTTCCTTCCATNTCCTTCCTTCCTTCCTTCCTTCCTTCCTTCCTTCCTTCCTTCCTTCCTTCCTTCCTTCCATGAACAGCTATTGAGTGCCCTCTATGTACCAGACACAGTGCAGATACAAAATAATTTACCACATAGTCCCCACCATTGTGCAGCGACTGAACACTTCTTGGTCTAGAGGATTTGGAAGCCAGGAGTGGTTAGAGTGAGAAAAAGGAAAAGCAAACCAAAGAATTTCTGCTTCTAACACAAATCTCTAGCCATCAGGGGCCATCAGGAAGCTGTGGACTGTGGAGGGGACCCAGGAGGGCTGGGGAGATTGCCCGGAGTCCTGCAGGGGCACAGGAGGGTGGGAGAGGGGTGAGAACTCGAGCCTTGCATCCAGACCTGCTTTGCCCTGTCTGGTCCAGGAGGTGGGTTCATGGGTTGGAGTCTACACCACACGGGGTCTGGATTAGCACACAGTCCCTAGGCCACCACCCTGGGGCTTGCCTCTTGGCATCACCTTAAAGATGGCCCTGGGACAGAAGCGTGGGCCCAGTTTGAGCCTGAATGATATCACAAATGTGTAGTTTCTCTGTGGGGCCCCTCCACCTGACTTCAGGCCACTGTCCCTCTCACGGCCACTCAGGGCTGCTGGAGTCCCTTGCTGTTCCTCTCTGGAAAATGAGATGACCACCTCAGGCCTACTTGCTTCCCAGCCCTTCCTACCCCAGTGAGCCATGCTTGCCACCCCATGTGTCTATGGTTGTGGAAGTCTGCCTGGTAAAGAAATTCCTGACAAGGTGCATGGTGGCCCATAGCTTCACAGTCACCCTCCTGGCAACTCTTGCATGTTAACTGGGGTTTAAAGCCTTAGGGTACAGGACTGCTGATGGGCCTGTCAGGCAGGGCTGCAGGAGGCTGGGAGCAAAAAATTTTGGGACCAAAGGCTGTAAGGCCGCAGACAGATGCCTGCTGTAGCAGCTGCGATAGTGGTGGTCATTGCTGATGTGATTGGTGGCCATTTGAACTGTCCCATGCAGGGACTGCTTCCTCAGAGCTCATGTGTCCAAAAGAGGCTGGGCGGCCCTCCTTCAAGATGCCCACTTGGGAGGTTGAGCTCAGTGTCCTCTGAGGTCCCTCGCACCCCAAGGAGCTGTGCTGTGGGTCCAGGTCAGCATTAAGAATGAGATTTAAAGCGCACTCGGCTTCCCCGCCAAGCCCAGGTGCATCCTTCCGCCCATCTCAGCCTTTCTCAGCAGCGGGTGGGGAACCTGCATTCCTTGGCCAGTGAATCCTCCCCTTCTGGGCCTCACAGATCATGACTTTGAGGATTTGGAGCCCCATTTGGAAGCCCCAGTAGTGCAGAGGCCCATGTCAGAGGCCGCCCAGCAGAGAGACGGGCGGGAGGCGTGTAAGGACTCTGGGGAGTTCAGTTCTGACTCTGGCTGCAGCCGGAGATAATGCACGTTAAGCACCTGGCTCTGGGCCACGTTTCCGCAGCTCCTGTTTTTAAAGCAGCAACTCCTGGGAACTTCTGAGGAGGAGGAGGGAAAAGAGGAAGACAAGGAGGAGGCAGAACTGTGTTTCTACACCTGGGCTGGATGGGCCACCCTAGACCTATGGAATAGGAAAGCACTGATTTTGCACAAACCAGGGTGTCGTCTTCTAATAATTTTAAGCCATCAAGTAGTATAATAATAACCACAACAACAGCTACTCAAACTGATAGCATATTTTGAGCCCTGGCAATAAACGGCCAGTAAGTTCCTGCCCTCAAGTTGCTCAAAGGCCCTGGTTTTGCGTGGGAGACAAGATGAACCAGAATGTGCTGAATTGAGGGCTGTACCAGAGGCCTGACCAGCAAATGAGATGCCCCGGGCGGTGTGCCTGCAGCTGTGTGTGCCGGTGCGGGGAAGCCTGGGTCTGCGGGGCTGAGAGGTTTGCTCCTGGCCCTGTGGGTGATCTGAAGCCAGAGGTGGCAATTAAGCCAGTGCAGCTTCGTGAGATCTGTGTCCTCCCTCTTTTTCTTGCTGCTTTCTGGGGACAGGGGACGGGTCCTAGTATGGCCTGGCTCCTCTTTGGAAGAATGTCTTGGGTGCAGACCCCTCTAGCTTCGGTGCCAGGGACAAGATGACAGGCATATTGGATTTTGTCAGGTAAGGGGGATTTGGCGTGAGCTGAGGGTGTGTAGGAGGGGCCCCCTTCTGTCTGGACAGCTGAGCCCAGGCCTCGGACAGGATCCCTGGGCGCCAGCCCCTTCTGTGGACTGTGGGAGGCGGAGTCTCCAGAGCCACACCCTGCCTGGATTCAGTCCCACCTACGGCCCTGAGGGTGCCCACCAAGGGGCACTGTCCTAGCTTTGTTCCTACTTCCCATGTACATTGTCAGCCCTGCTAAGGCCTTGTCTCTGAAAAGTGAGGAGCTGTCATAAGTGATTTCTAAGGCCCTTGCCAAGCCCACCTCAATCCTCTTTCTGCTTTAATGACTGACCCCCATGTTACTTCTCAGGGCATTTCACAGAGATTTGAAAGTCACTCCTAGAGACTACTGGGGCCCCAGGGCAGTTTGCCCTGAGACTACTGGCGACATCTGATGTTCGGAGAGTATGGATCGTGTGCCAGGCATGTGCTTGGCACTTCCCGGATATCACCTCGTGGGCTCCTCTCACCAGCCTTTGAAGTGGGGGACTGGTGTTACTCTGATGCACAGTTCATGAGTCCGGGGCTCCCTGAACCCAAGGAACTTGCCTGAGATCACGTAACCACTAAGAGAGGTGTGTGCCCCCAGCTCCTACCGCTTCCCTGTCATGCTTCTCACATGGGAGTGAGGTTGGGGGGAGGTTGGTGGCTCACATCTCCAACCCCCTCAGCCCAGTTATTAAGTTAAATACCATCTGCTTTCAAAGCCCAAGGAGGCCATCTATGCTGGGGAAAAGGGGGGTGGGTGGGAAACCACCATCAAATTCCCAACTAGCCATAAAAATGGATGCAATTTATTTTTTCTGGCATTCCAATTACATAGACGTTTGTCGCCAGCTGTTTGTTCTAACACGGAGTGTTCTCTCAGCTGCTGTTTCTCTTCTCCCATTTGACATTGTTAGGCCACAAGTCTGGCCGGGCCTGGGCTGGAGGGGTCATTGGCTGGGGAGCCTCCCAGGTGAGCTGAGCTGGCTTTCCCTGAACATGGACCGTGTCTCTGATGTTCCCGGGGTGGTCTCGAGGTGAGGCGGGGGAAAGGCTGGGGTGCTGCTTCCTACCTCTTTTCACACTTTCTGCCCCTTTCCTCCTCGTCTCTCTTTTTCCAAATTACACCCCACCCTCAACATGTGCTCCCAGGCGCCACCCTTCTCCCCAACACACTGGGAATGGATGAAAACTTGGGGTCTCTGACTTAGGGAGAAAAACCAACTGTTCCTGCTCAGAAAGTCTCTGAGACATGGGAAGTCCCCTCTGATGCCCTAACTGACAACCCTAGGGAATGCAGAGAACCCCGGAGCACCTCTGAGCCAGGTTCCTCTCTGGAAGCCCCTGTGGAGGCTCAGTGGCCCTTGGGACGCTGGAGAAGGGGTGTCTGTGTAGGGTGGGGGCTAACCCCAGAGAACGCTGTAGTTCTTTTTGGTGCTCTGTAGTGCTACCATTTTCTGGTGCTCTGTAGTTCTACCAGGAACGCACACTATGGCGGCCCTCAGCAAAACTGTGAAGTAGGCAAAGTGCAGATCTTTGGGGCCAGAGACCTGGGTTTGAGTCCTGGCACTGTGACTTCTCACTCTGTGGCCTTGGGCATGTTACTTGACCTCCCTGATCCCCAGTCTTCTCATCTGTAAAGTGAGAGCACACAAATCTGCCTTTGCCTTGCTGAAAGGATTCAACAAGACCCCATAAGAGAAAGGGCTGGTGTGTTCTCGCTGAGTGCCAGAGAGGAAATCTCATGAATTCATAGCTACAAGGTAACAACTTAACTGGAACCCCAGGAAGGAACAGCTCAGAAAAGGGCAGTGCCAGGGTGGGTGAATGACTGACCAGCCAAAAGGCAGATGGGGAAGGACCAGCCTTTCTGCGTGACAGATTCCTTCCTCTCTAGCACTTCAGCCCAAACCCCTGGTTCTGCACCCTTAGCATGGGGTGCAGCCTGCAGCCCATCCAGAAATCCTCGGATTTCAAAGTGCAGGGAGTCATACCAAGAAACGTGCATAACATGTGGTCGTACAATAATGCTAATCAGCAGTGCAGCAGATCACCACCACCAAGCACATCAACCATGTGGTGAGTGCCATCGTGTCCCCTTATGGGCACCCCACTCACATGATCTCTACCCCGTGTTATACTAACCCCAAAGTTGGGACCACTTCCCTCATTGCACAGATGGAAAACTGAGGCCAGGAGAAGGGCGTAACTTGCCTGGGGCCACATGACCAGGAAGTGACGGAGCTCAGTTTCCAGCCTGTTTTATCTCTTTGGTTCTGAGTTCTGAGCTCTTCAGTTCTTGAGGCCAGCCCGCTGCCTGAAGCTCGCACACTGCCCAGCACAGTGGCCTGTGCCCAGGAGGCCCCCAGCAAGTGCCCGGTGCCATGCCTTGCCCGGAGCGACAGCTCTTATGTAAGTAGCCCGGCTGCAGCGTGTGGAGGCTTCATTTAGCTGCGGGGAGCCAAGAGCCTGCTGGTGGTGGCCCTGGTGGTGGTGAGGGGTGGGTTGGGCAGGGAGGTGTTATCAGCTGCGGGCACCCCCAGCTCTGTGCCGCCGGTGAGGCCTGACACCAGGTTAAGTCGCCTGGCGGCCTCTGGCTGCAGCTGGGAGCGCGCCTGGTTCCCATTCGGGTGCTGTGGTTTTGATTAGCTGTTCTGCGAGGCGGGCCTGCTGGTGAGTCCATGGGAGCTCCGCTGGAACAGAGGGTCCCCCGCCCCGCCGCTGCGGCCCCCCCTCCTGGCAGCCCCAGACTCCAGATGTTCCGAGCGCTCGCTGGGAAGGCCTGCTGGCGCCACGGAGGGCAGAGGGCAGGGAAAGCACGCGAGCTGGAAGCCCAAGCACTCAGTCACCGCAGGCCTTGGCAGCCCGCCCGGCCCTCTGCTGGCACATTCCCCAGCTCTCCCCTGGCCATCTGTTCCCAAAAAACCCTTTCAGAGCCTCATCATCACTCAGGATACAACAGCGCGAGCAGCTGGTTTGGAGGCAGCAGGGAAAACCGTGCAAAAGGTTCTTTGTGAGAGAGGAAGCTCGCTTATGAATAACAGGACTGGACGCCGTAAAAGTTGGCGGCTGGAATTCTTGTTTCTCAGGCGCCGCGGTTTTCTCTTGACTTTTTATCTCTGGTTTTTATTTTTTTCCCGTTTTCTTTTAATGTTGTTTCTTCCTCTTCTCACATCAGTTGTGACTTTTTTTCCTCCTCTGCGAGCCCGAAGGCCACCTCATTAGTGCTCCTGACATTGCCGAACTTTTCTTTCTCAAGGCTGTTGTCATTGGGGATGGTTGGAAGTGACTGTTTTCCTAAGAAAACAGCTAGAGGGGACATGGGAGCAAGAAGGTGCTTGGAAGGGCACGTCAGTGGTGAGGTTCAAAACAGGCAGCGCCGTGGCAGAGTCGTGCTGCCGTCACCCTGAATAAACCCCGGGCATACAGATGAGAACAACGTCTCCTCAGAGGGAGGGTCTGGGAGACCGGACGCCATGCAGAGACCCCCATCAGCTCATCTGAGAGCTTCACGGAGATGTTCTGGGAGGACAGTCACATTCATAAATACCGGGGTGCCTCGGCCCCGCCGCTGATTGCAGCATGACACGAAGCCTTTTTAAAGAACTGACTGCTGCTGACAATGCCTTCTGGGAGATATCTGCCTGGAACCTGGGCACCTCCTGGGAGCAGTCACTGGGTGGCCTGTCAGGGGCTGTGGGGTCCTGGGGCAGGGCCGGCAGCTGGAAGGCCAGCGCCGGGGAGGAAAGGAGAAAAGGGCAAGGCTGGGCTGCTTTCCTCACAGCCCCTGGACCCTGAGGGAGGAGCTGAGTCGGGCCTGGGTCTGCCATGTGTCAGACAGTGGTGATGTGATGGGGGGACACAGGTCAGGGGCAGGGTACTGGGAGTTTCCCTTTCCTTTCTCAGTTCTTTGCACCCATTTTCCATGGGCTGCCTCCCAGATCCAGAAGCCCCAGCAGCCCCTCACCCCAGCAGTGGAAAAAGCCCATCATCGACGTGGCTGTGGGTGGCCAGCTTTGCAAAAGCCTCACATTTGGGGCTTTGGAGGGCGTTTTGCATTTCATCTTTACACAGGCTCCTGCACCTCATTCCTCTTGCCCTCCTCGCGGCTTTCCTCCCACTTCCAGTAAGAGAGATGGCAGCTCTGGCAGGACAAAATATAAATGTTTATCGCAGTTTTAGGGCCATTCATCTCACCTGGGCTCAGCGCAGGCCCATGGGATCCTCTCTCCTTGAGTGACCTCTGGGGGCAGGTATCTGGTTTGGATGCTGGAGCTGGTCCCTACTCTGCCCTTGGGGGCTGTGCGGCCGGGTGCTCAAGTGTTTTAACCTCAGGACCCTGACTGGTTATCATGAAGCTACGCCGCCAGCTCCTGGCTCTGTTCACGGATCAATGGCATAAAAGACATAACACTGTTTTGCAAAATCTGCTCTCCCTCCCGTGTGTCCTGCCCAAGAAGTTGGTCTTCATGGGGCCAAAGGCAAGGAGGACCTGAGGAAGGAAGAGGAACCACTGTCCCCAGCTCCTGGTACGGCGTGGAGTCAGCCTAGTGACCAGAAATTGCTTTTGAACTCTGAGGCTTCCAGAGGACAAGAGGAAGAGGAGGACAGGGCTGCCCTGCCCACTGCTCAGCCTTGAGCCCTGCACCTGGCACAGTGTGAGGCCTCAAACAGAGGGTGTCAGCAGGCCCTGGCTCCCCACACCCCATCCTTAAACAGGCTGTGCCCTTTCTACCTGCCCCAGCAGACCAGAAAGCAGTTTCCATGGGAAACAACAAACTTTCCTTGTGCTTCCGGGATAAGTGTTTCTAGAGGGCAAAGTCGGGAGCCATTCTCTCCTTTAACACCTTGCCACCTCTGCCCAGAATTCACAACCACCGGGGCCTGTCTTAGCTGCCCTGGCTGTTAGCCCCCCGAGAGCCCCTCTTGGCTGCTCTGCTGAAAGCTGGTCAGACTGCCTCACTCCATCCCCTGCTTAGCTCCCCTAAGACCTAGGGGGCTTCCTACTGGCCAAGGGACGAGGCCAGACTCAACAGGACACCTGATGGGCCTCCCAAATGACCTGATCCTGGCCGGTCACTCCCTGTGTCCCAATTAATACCCCAGCAGCACAGAACTCCTCGCCCAAAGGGGCTATTTTTGGCCTCTGTGCTCATGCCATCCCTTCTGCCTGGAATGCCCTTCTCCGCTGTCTGTCTGGCTAACTCCTGCTCATTCTGGAAGGCCCAGCTCCTCCTGAAAGCCCTCCCTGACCCCGACCCCAGCTTCTTCCTCAGGGCATCATAGCACAGGGATGCTTTTGGTCTAATTCAGGAGAGCATCATGTGATACACTTTTAAAGTAATGACTTAAAATGTTATACAGTATGAAACTGTATTATGTGATATATTAGATTTCATGTCATTACATTGCATTATATTATATTTTTAGGTGGTATGCTATGTGACATAGGATGCGATGTGATATTACATCCCATGACACTATGTTACACAGTGTTGGATTAGTGCCTGTGTCTCTGGCTAGACTGTGAGCCCGTTTCTCTTTGTGTCCCATCTTCTGGCACATACTAGGGCCCCCAAATAATGACATACCATTCTTTCCACTACAATCCACACTGCGAGGGCTGAATGTCCCTATGCTGACGGCAAGGGACATTCCCTTCTAGGGAAGCATTAACTAAGGGCTTTAGGACACAGCTAGGGAGATGCCCCTGGGCTCTCCTGTGCTCCAGCTGAGCTCACTCCCTTGTTCCCTTGAATCTGTAAGGAAAGCATGTGTTTCAAATAACTGAAACCCCTCAAGCAGCAGCTTAAATTAACAGGGGCTGGCATTTTTCATAGTTCAGAAGTCAGCTGCTCCCTGGGATCCAAGAGTCCAGGCTTCTTTTGATCTTTGCCTCATGGCTGCAGAATGGTTGCCACAGCACCAAGCTTTTCATCCTCAAGCTGCATCTACAGTCAGGGCAGGGTGCCATGCTAGGAAGAGTGTTTCTCCTCACCAGGGCAGTCAGCCTTGCCCAGACAGCCCCTTCCTTCTTCCAAAGGAAGATGCTCCCCTCGAACCCGAGAAAAACATCAAGGTCTGTCAGCTGGGAGGGCAGCAGAGAAAACAGCCACGTGGCTCATGCCTGGAGGGTTGACCCTGATTTGTGACAAGGTGGTTTTCTTCCTGGGGAGCTAACCATTGTCGTTATCTTAACCACAGTGTCAGAGCCCCACTTCTTTGAGCTTGCTCAGTCCTCACCATAGTCCCACAAAGTGGGTGTCACCAACCCCATTTTCAGGTGACAGTGCTGAGGTTCACAGAACCGAAATGACCTGACTAGGCCCCCAGCGACCTCGTTCCTGTGCACAGCACTTTCCAGTTTGCAAAGCCCTCTCACACCCATGATTTTCTTGAATCCTAGAACAAGCTCCTGGGGTCCACATTATTAAACATGGAAGTGAGATGAGGCGAAGTCGCCCAGGCTCAAGCAGCTGGGCAGGGCTGGGTGGGGCCTGGACAGGCTGAATCCAGGCCACCGCTGTCCTCTGTCCTCTGCTTTCTCAATGGTGAGGGTGTGAGCTTCATGGGTTGCCTGGCGGCGTGGGGCCTGAGGCTTGGAGGCACGGGTCTGAGTCTCAGCCCAACCACTCAGGAGCTCTGTAACCTCAGGCACTTACCTTCAACAGGCTTCACTTTCCTCATAAAATATGGATAAAACCAGGTGAGGAGTGTTTGGGGAAATGAGGGCTGTGAAAGCATTTTGTCAACTGGAGGCACAGCACTCAGAGAGGGTCACTGGAGGCCACTGCTGGCCCGTCAAGAAGGTGGGCAGAGGGACCTAAGTGTCCTCTCTTCACCCAGTGACTTAGAGAATATGCATGCATGCACACAAGCAGGTGTGCTGGCGTGTCCATAGGCCCCGTCTGTTGGGGTCCAGTGGAGGGCATCCCGCATGATCGGCCGATTTCCCATGCACGTGGGAAGGGGGTACCCCCTGGAAGGCGGCTGGTTGTCTTCAAGGATTTCAAAACTGTTCTCCCTGCACAGGGCCCAGGAGCCATTAAAGATGGCCCCTCAGTGGCAGGCAGGGCAGGGCAGAGCCAGGGAGCTGGGCATGTGGTGGGCAGCTCTGGGAGTGAGCCATGCGGAGCCCACCTGGAATCTGAGAGCTGCGACTGGGCATTGCTGGGAACTGTCCGTCCCCCTCTCAGCAGCTGTGCCTCCTGCCTCGCTTTCCTGCCAGCCCTGTTCCTGCCACCACCATGTACACACGAGTCCCTGCCACCACAGCCCACCCACCCCCTCCACACGCACACACAGGGGTTCTTCACTTGTTGTCTTTTTAGGTACATGAGCATTAAAAGATGAGTGAAACATGAAGGGCCCTGCCCTGCACATCTACTTAAAAATAAGTCGCCCGGAGTGTTTACTCTGTATCAGGTACTGTTCTAGTGCTGGGGGCATTTTGGACAATAAAACAGAGGCCCCACCCTTCGGAACTCAGAGCTAAACTACAGAAAGGCTATGCATAAAAATTCAGAGGAGGGCACCCCAGGACGGTCTTTGGAGCCCACTACACTTAGTCTGCATACAGTTCTTATGAGCTTGACTCTCAGGCCCCTCAGATCTGAACGTCAGAACAAAAACAGCCTATGAGGGCAGGGGTCGGGGGGTCAGGTCCTGTAGCAGGTACAGAGATAGCACCCAGAATCAGCCATCGGCCTCATCGAGTAAGAAGAAACAGACACATGATAAAGAACAAGGCCAGAGGCTCAGAAGGACTGAGAGGCTGGGGGCCCCCTTAGTGTCAGGGCAGAGAGCCCGCAAGCCTCTGGGACCTTGGAATTGTGTGTGCACTGATGTTCATGGACTTGACCTTGAGTTGTCAAGAGGAAGCTAAAGTACATCTAGTAACATCGGGCTGAGAATGCAGGGAAGTGCATCAGTTATTGGGAAAGGGCCCATCCAAGCTGTTTTGGCAAAGAAAACATGTGGCTTCCTTTCTCCAGGGAAGTCGGCTTCTGTGCAGGAGCCTGTTCTCCTAGGATGGCGGAGCTAGGAGGGCTGGGCTTCTCGTCTGTTTTGTTCACTGTGGGGTCCCCAGAGCCTCCAGTGGAGCCTGGCGTGGTCTAAACGCTTGGTAAACATTTGCTGGATGAATGGAGCAATGGAAGCATGAGGCAAGGCGGTGTTTTCAGTTGTTTTCCACAAACATCGAAGGGGAAGCTCCTCTGTGCCCACACAGAGGGAGGCCCTGGTGATCTGAAGTGGAGAGAAAGTTCCTGCCTTGAGTTACTGATGGGTAAATGGGGCGACTGGGGACCCTTCCTACCCCACCCCCATGGAGTCTCTGTGCTCCTCGTAGACACTAAGCACCCAGTGCTTGCCTTTGCAGCCATTGTGTTCTTTAATCTTCCTGACAAGCTCATGCAGTAGATACTATTATTACCTTTTTATAGGTAATGAAACTGAGGCACAGAGAGGTTAAGCATCTTGCTCAAGGCCATACAGCTGGTAGAATGGGGAAGTCAGGATTCAAACAGAGGTCGTCTGGTGCCATAGCTGGCACATTTAACCACTGTGCTGGATTGTTTGCCAGTGAGTGTGCACATGTGTGTGTGTGTGGCAGTGAGTAAAGACCTCTAATCAGAGATGTCCCCACCCCCCACCTGGATCCCTCGGTGGCACCAGCATCTAGCTATGGGAGGGGCTTAGGGACAATGGAAGAGGCTAGGGGAGGTGTTCCTCATCTTAAAACTGCATCTGTATGGAATTTGGGCTTCCCAAATGGCTCATGGCCTCTCCAAACCACGGGTACCCCGGTGATCCTGAAGTATCCACAGCCGTGCTCCCTTCTGGGAGTCTCCTGGAGAAGCACTGTGATCTCTGCAAAGGTTTGCTGGCCAGCACTTTGGTGTGATTTGGCTTGTCTGGTTGGTGCCCATCAATCCCTGCTGTGACTTTGCAGTAAGGACTGGGGAGGGGAGGCGCTTCGAGAAGCAGCAGGGTGATGGGAGTAGTTCCCAGTCTAGAAGGAGGCAGGCCTGATGGGGACCCTCCACCGTGGTTGGGGCATGTGAACTTACATGTCGTGTGGGGGTGTCTGTGTAAGGATCGTGAGCCAGGCCCACAGGGCAGGTGAAGAGCAGAGCCTTTCTCGCATGACTGGGCCACCAGTCTGCCTATTGGCCTGCTCTTCTCCACCCTGGGTGCCTCCTCCAGCCTGAGTGGGCTGCCCCTTCCTGCTTGAGTGCCTCCTCCAGCCTGGGTGCCCCCTCCAGCCTGGGTGCCTCTTCTGGCTGTGCAGTGCGGCCATGGGCCTTTTGAGCTGCTGGCATCTGGAAGAGCAGTGAAGCCAAGTAAAATGACCGGACAGTGTCGCAGTACGGAAGCAGGTGGGAAGCCGCAGCATCTGCCTGCAGCTTCGCCTGGGCCAGCTCGACCCTCACAGTGCCCCATGCTGGGGGTGAGCTGGGGTGGGGGCCAAGAAAGACAGACAGACTGGTGGACGTGGAGAGAAAAACAAAGAAGAGGCCAAGAAGAGTTGGCAGAGACACATAGGCAGAGCACAGAGAGGGAGACAGCTCGGCAGCCAGAGAGAGTGGTCTGCAGCCTGAGAAGGCATTGGCATGGTATGGCTACCCCTGTAGGCCCAGTGGGCTCCTATGAGCTCCGGCCCTGGCCCTGGGGGTGCTGGGCCTCCCACTGCCAGCCACCTTCCCTTAGGCTCCAGGAGTCGAAGGCCAAGATTTTCTTAGAACCAAGTAGGTGACAGTTGGGTGGATGGCTTGGGGACCTGCTGTTCCTGTTTGCCTGTGAGGAAACTGAGGTCTATAGGGGTTAAGGGTCTACCTTGCTCTGCTGCATCCTAGCAGTGTGGCCTAGGGCAAGGAGGTCACCACTCAGGCCTCCATTTCCTCATCTGCAACATGGGCACAGCAGTAGGCACCTCCCAGGAATTACGAAAGACAGCACATGCAAACAACTGCAGCATGTGCTTGGTAAGGGGCCGCCCTCTGTAAATGGTGACTCTGAGCACTGATGCACTTGCTTCTGTTCCCAGGCTCTGGGAGGATGGGGTGCTGGTGGTGGAGGTGTGTGGGGTAGGGGAAGGAACTGTGGCAATCACACCGACAACCATTCGTGGCGTAGGGGGATGTAGGAGGAGTTGGGATAAAGAGCTTCAGGAGTTCAGAGGAGGAACCCATCGTCCCCACCTTGCGTTGGGTGTGGGGCTGGTGGGGGTAAGAGGGTGGACATGAGCAGGCCCTCATTGTCCTGGACTAGGGAGGCAGCAAGGACTCAACTGACAACCCCCAGCCCCAGCCCTGAACTTGTGGAACCTACATTCTAGTGGGTGGAAGTAACTCCAAGTAAGGCCCTGCAACACTGTGGAGTACATGGTAGGTGCTCAATAAATGCTAGACTAGGATACCTGGGACCCAGCAACACCTCTAGCATCTTACCACAGGAAGGGCTCCCCAGGTTACCTGCTCTCATCCTCAACATTGCCTGATGCAATGATTGTTTCTTACTGATAGGAAAGTTCTTCTACACGGCCTTGACTGACTCTGAGGTTTGAACACATCCATTGGCCTCAGTGAAGGAGGGGTTTGACCGCTGGCCCTACCTTGCTCCTGACCTGGGGCCTGTGGGGCAGCTGTCTGCACAGCACAGCTGAGGCTGTGCCAGTCCCCTCCTCTCTGGAGAGCAGCCTTGAGAAATACAGAAAGGACTGGGTAGAATCCGCAGCAGCAGCCAGCAACGGTGGTCCTCAGCTTTCCCCTAGAGTTAGACTGTAAGCTGCCCTAGTGCCTGGGACAGGACTGGCCCCTATTAGGAACTAATACATCTTTGCTGAATAAATGACATTTTCTCTCCATTTTTGGCCTCCAGGCCAACTGTCCTGGCTCACTAAAGGCTCTGGCCATAACTGAAACTCTTAGACACTTGGGACCTTGAAGGGCCCTCCCAGCCCAGACACAGCACTATCCTCGATTCATGCCCTGTTCCTGCCCCCCGCAAATAGCAGCCAACTCCAGCTGCTCATAAATTTCCTGCCTGTCACCCATGGTGCCCAGGCCAGGCAGGCAGGAGGTGCTGGGGGCCGACTGGACCATACCTGCTTCCAGGTCCATGGGGAGCTTGGAGGCCAGAAGCCCAGGCCTTGCGCCTGTGCCCAGAATAACCTCTGCAAAGCCTGGCCCTTGGAGAAGATGTGAAAGCAGATCTGTCAAATGCAAGGATGTCCAGGCTTGAGTGTTAAAGAAAACACCAATGCAGCTTATGATGCAGCTTGTACAGCGTAATTCCACTTTTCATAAAATACTGTATGTGAGGACGCATATGCATGGGAATAGCATACGGGACAGTAGTCACCCAAATGTTATCAGTGGTTTGCTGTCA
Source organism: Theropithecus gelada (assembly GCF_003255815.1). Lineage (NCBI taxonomy): Eukaryota > Metazoa > Chordata > Mammalia > Primates > Cercopithecidae > Theropithecus > Theropithecus gelada. The sequence continues at coordinate 106,869,109 of NC_037681.1, forward strand.
GTGGAGAGATTAAGGTGATTGAAACGATTTTCTTTCTGTTCACTCTTCTGTATTTTCTTTTTCTCTTTTTTGAGGCAGAGCACTTTGGGAGGTTGAGGTGGGTGGATCACTTGAGGTCAGGAGTTCAAGACCAGCCTGGCCAACATGGTGAAGCCTCATCTCTACTGAAAATACAAAAATTAACCGGGTGTGATTACATACGCTTGTAATCTCAGCTACTCAGGAGGCTGAGACTTGAGAATCATTTGAACCCAAGAGGTGAAGGTTACCGTGAGCCAAGATCACGCCACTGTATTCCAGCCTGGGTGACAGAGTGAGACTCTGACTCAAAAATAAATAAATAAATAAATAAATAAATAAATAAATAAATAAAGATGAGGAAATTGACCAGGTATGGTGGCTCACATCTGTAATCCTAGCACTTTGGGAGGCTGAGGCTGGAGGATCGCTTGAGCCCTTAAGTTCAAGACCAGCCTGGGCAACAAAAGTGAGACTCCATCTCTACAAAAGATAAAAAAAACTAGCCAGGTGTGGTGGCATGAGCCTGTGGTTCCAGGTATACAGGAGGCTGATTGGGGAGAATCACCTGAGCCTGGGAGGCTGAGGTGGCAGTGAGCCTTGTTTGCACCACTGCATTCCAACCTGGGCAACAGAGCAAGAAGCTGTCAGAAAAAAAAAAAAAAAAAAAAGATGAGGAAACAGACTTGGAGAGGTTAAGCATCCTGCTCAGGGCCCCTCAGCTGACTTTGGGGCCAAGATGAACCCCAGTAAGAATCAAGAGCAGCATTCAGAGGCAAACATGCAGCCCCCTTTCTAGCCCATACACTGGTGTACTTAACAGTGAAAGGCAAACTGTAGTTTTTAAAAATTCTCTTCCCATGCCATATCTGCTCTTTTTTTCACCTTTTAGTTTTAAAATAACATTTGAAATCTGACTGCCCTGTTTAGGAAAGACCAGTTTAAAAAAAAGTCAGGATTTCAACCCCATTGGAGGTTTATTCCCTCCTGCATGTAGAAGGCTGTATCAAAATTGCTTAAATACAAAAAATGTATAATTTGAAATAGTGGAAAATGGTTAAGTAGGTAAAGTGGGTATCATAGACTGACAGTAAATATAAAAGGTAAAATAACTTAAAGGCAGATAAAAAATCATTTTTTTAAATACCCCAAAGTGGTAAAATTACCCTGCAGTGCACAGAAGTGATCAGGAGAGGAAAACAATTAGAATTTTTTTTTTAAACTGGAAATGAACAAAAGCATAAAGGATGCTAAATTGTTCCAGGGTTCATAACAATTACCACAACTTCCCTGAAAGTATAGATAGACCCATTTACAAAAACGCTTAATATTGCATTTGAAATAGGAGAAATATTTTGTAACATATAAAGCCACAGTGAGTAAAATGCCTGTGACTTGAAGTAGCCATGATTGAGTCAACCAGTATTTATTTGTTGTTGTTGTCTCCCTCTGACACCCAGGTTGGAGGGCAGTGGCATAATCTTTGCTCACTGCAACCTTTGCCTTCTTGGTTCGAGAGATCCTCCCGCCTCAGCCTCTCAAGTAGCTGGGATTACAAGCGTACATCACTACACCCAGCTAACTTTTGCATTTTTAGTAGAGATAGGGTTTTGCCATGTTGGCCAGGCTGGTCTCGAACTCGTGACCTCAACAGATCCTCGTGCTTTGGCCTCCCAAAGTGCTGGGATTACAGGTGTGAGCCACTGCGCCTGGCCCAGTGTTTATTGAGATACTGCTGTGTGTTAGACACTGTTCTGGGCATTGGAGCTACAACAGCAAACAAAACAGGCCACATCTCTGCCCTCATGGAGCTGGCATTCTGGCCATAAACTAGTGAACAGATAAAAAGATGATTTCTGCTTGTGATAAATACTCCCACTTTGCCACACTGACCAAATCACCTTGCTCTGACTCGGTACGTCAGACTAGCTGAGAAGGACCTGTGAGGCCATCTCATCTAGTCATTCTCAAAAGGTTAATTTTAGCAGCAGAACCTGTTGTTTAAAGGACATCTTCGGCTGGGCGCGGTGGCTCACGCCTATAATCCCAGCACTCTGGGAGGCTGAGGAGGGCGGATCACCTGAGGTCGGAAGTTCAAGACCATCCTGGCCGTGGAGAAACCCTGTCTCTACTAAAAATACAAAAAATTAGCCGGGCATGGTGGTGCACACCTGTAATCCCAGCTACTCAGGAAGCTGAGGCAGGAGAATCGCTTGAACCTGGGTGGCAGAGGTTGCAGTGAGCCAAGATCGCGCCATTGCACTCCAACCTGGGCAATAAGAGTGAAACTCCATCTCAAAACAAATATAAATAAATAAATAAATACATAAATACATAAATACATAAATAAAGGACATCTTCCGTGGTGGCAGAGGTTCTGAGGACAGTAAGCTAGGGAGTAAGCCAGACCCAGAGCCTTGGCTGGCAGCAGAAACACAAAAACCCACAAAGGGCCAGAGCTGGGGGGAATGCAAGCCTCTCGCACTGTGCCCCTCACATGGGACACAGGATGTTGCCAGGCATTCCATGAAAGGGGTTCTGTGGTGTGGTGGTCACAGCGGGGATGCTTGCTATCCTCCATATTTGCCATTATGCATCCCCACATGCAACCCACCCCACACACAGCCTCTTATGAAGAGGTATCATTGGCATCTTTGGCTCCTATCCCTTGGCCACAGCTGATTGGTCCAGGGGAATAAATCAGACCTAGGCTAGACCAATGGGCGTCCTCCACTGGGTCTCGGGGATTGGCATGCCGGGAGACCAGGCCAGTCGGTAGTCAGGGAGGAAGGCAGATACCTGCAAGTGACTGTTAGCAGGCATCTAGAGGGCAGGGCCACAGACTGCCCCTACTGACCTTTGCAAGCCCTTTGCTACCTTTTCTGAGACCTTCCCCCGGTCTCTGTGAAACGCCCTTTTGTAACTTTAAATGAGCTTCCCTTTCCTGGAGGGTTGAAGTGAGTTTCTGCTCCTCACAATGCAGTAGCAATTACATGATCAAATCAGTTGGGAAGGCTGGCTGCAGTGGCTCACGCCTGTAACTTTGGGAGGCTGAGGCGAGGGGATTGCTTGTGTCTGGGAGTTCAAGACCAGCCTGGGCAACATAGTGAGGCCTTGAATCTATAAAAAATAAAATCAAAAATTAGCCAGGCGTGGTGGTGCATGCCTGTAGTCCCAGCTCCTTGGGAGGCTGAGGTGGGAAGATCGCTTGAGCCTGGAAGGTCAAGGCTGCGCTGAGCCATGATCTCGCCACTACACTCAGCCTAAGTGACAGAGTGAGACCCTGTTTCAAAAAAACAAGTCAGTTGGGAAACTGGGTCATTAAAGCCACACAAATTTCTTCACTACAGGACTTTTCGGAGCCTTTGATATCGTAATACATGCAGCGACTTTCCAAGTTGGGGTCAAGGTATGTGGTATTTCCCAAATTCATGGAATGCCTCACCGAGCTCGTGTTCCACAGAACACCTTTTGGGCAATGCCAATCTGCCTCCCCTCCCCTCACTGTACAAGTGAGGGAATGAAAGCACAGAGTGGGAGAGTGAGCTACCCAACGTCACACAGCTGCTGAATTGCAGAGGAAGTCCTGGCACCTGAGGCCTCCCAGTGTTCTTCCCATTACATCCCAGTTGTCATAAGACTTCCTTGGATAGATGATGTATGTGCTGAGATTCCTGGGCCGAGGTGGTGGTGGTCCAGTGTAGACACCAGGAAAAGGGTGGGGTCAAGAATTGAAGATCAGGCCTTGGCCAGAGAAACCCCTGTGTCCTTTAATCCTGGATGGTAGCTGTGGCTTCAGCAGGAACTAAGAGCCAACAGAGGGCTTGGGGCTGGCCCCAGGCTGCCCCGACCGCCTTTACAGCATGGCCAGGAGGACGGCTCCAGCTAACCCCGCCTCCCCTTCTTCCTCAGGCCACGGGCAGGCTGAACAAGAGAAAAACTTTTTCTGCCCATGGCAGGGCCCGCCCAGGCAGCCAGCGCCGGGATGACGCGGGCTGTAAATCACCCCGTGGACCACAGACCCAGTGCCATCCCCACGGGTTTCCTTTCCGCTTCTTAATCCTCCTCCTCAGACTCGGTAACACAAAGCAGATTCCTGCTGGGGCCAGCCATGCACAGTGGGCTTGGAGAATGTGAGCCTGGGATTTACCACATCAAGATGCTCCCGCCTCTCACTTTTCCTTTTCTCCCTCCTGAGCCGCTATTAGCTGGAGAGCACTCCCTCCCTCTGGCCCGGCTCCCTCACCCTCCTTGGACCCCACTTCAGCCTTGCCCCAGCCTTGCATCTTGGCTGGCCGCCCGGCCCACGGGGCTCACCAGGGCCTGTGGTTAGCAGGCCCTCCAACGTCGTGGTTTGGCTCCATCCCGGCTCCCCAAGCCTCTGTCTCAGTGAGAGCAGCCTCTGTGTGGTAGAATGAACACTGCTGATCTGGATTCAAATCCTGGCCCTGGCAACTTCCAGCACTTCCTTCTCGGAGCCTGGGATTGCTCACTCATGAGAGGGGAATGAGAGTGCTCCCTGGCAGGTCGGAGGCGCCTGACAGATGTTTTACTTTAAAAATAACTACTTATTAATAGCTGTTGGTTGAGGGTTGGAGCACGAATCAAAAGGGTGTTTGGAGTTGCTTTAAGAGGGATGTGTTGTACCAGGTTCAGGGACTTTGTTATTTTTCATCCTGGTTGGATCTGGAGGTCTCACAGAGCCTCCCCACCAGCTCTGACCTCCCCAGAGAGCTGAAACCCCACAGCCCCCATGACCTTGCCCCCTGTCCCGTTGCTTCCTGGTAGCCAGTTACAACCTCTGCTCAGCGCCAAGTTCAGCTGCCAGAATGAGGATTGCACAGATCAGGGCTGCAGGGAACTTAAAGGTGGTCTAACCCAGCAATTTTCAAACCGTGCTCCTTAGCACCCTGATTCTCAGACATGTCCCAGGCTCTCTGTTGGAAGGAATGCAGTAGGTCTCTGGGTCCCCCTCCCTCTGTGTCCCCTGACTCCACTGCACCAAATAGACAGAACCTTGTTTTCTGTATTAGCTAACACGTACTTCCTTCTCCTGCTTAAAAGGAGCTTTCATCGATCTGCTCCAGCCATGCCATTTTACAGATGAGGACACTGAGGCCTAGAGAAGTCAAGTGACTTGTTTGAGGTCACCCAGCTGGCAGGTGAATGTGCTACAATTAGAATGGGCCTTGTGACTCCTAGGACAGCGCAAGGAAGCTGCAGATGGCCATTCCAGTGGGGCTGAGCCTGCAGAGGAGTCTGCCACCCCAGGTGGGGACAGGCCTCTGAGATCCCTCAAAGGGGTGGCCCTGGGGATTGTGGTGTCAGCCCCAGGTGTCCCTGAGCTTCCAGCGGCCCTGGCTCCCACTACCCACTGTGGTCCTCTTCTTTCCCCAAACCAACCAAAATGCAGCACTAAGGAGGAGGGGGGCAGTGTGGGCTCTGGAGGCAGCCAGGCCTGGGTTTGAATCCTGGCTCTTCCAGTTATTGAACCCTTCAAGATGGAGGCCCGTGCCTGGAGGACTCAGTGAGGGGACATTCTGCAGGTGTCCGGAAACAGGAACCAGGTGGAGTAGGGGCAGCTTCTAATGGCTGGTCATGTCTTTCAGGAGTGACTGGCTGCGGGCGAGACCAAGGCCACCACTGTGGGCCTTCCTTCCAGTCAGGCCTGAGGACAAGATGAGCTCGCTGAGTCCAGCCTCGTGGTCTTCTCCAAGATGCCGCCAGACGCCCGGCCTACAGCCTCTCAGGGTCGGATCGGAGCACGTCTGCCTCCCTCTCCCCTCCGCCCTCACCCAGCCACTCCGAGGCTGCTTCGCACTTTGCCCTCTGCCTGGTGGGGAGGGGAGAGCTCAGTCCCCCACTCACTCAGAGCCCAAGGCCCACTGTCCAGCTGCAGAAATTCGTTGCCAAAGATTCGACAGAGACACCGAAGGAAATGGGGTGATGAAACCCCACAGCGAAAAGCCACACCTTTGCTCTGTGACTTTTGCTCCTCCTGTTGCCTGAGCCCCATCTCAAGCCGAAGATGAGTAAGCGGTTCTGCCAGGAGCTCATGGAAGGGATGGGCATTTGATGAGCCCTGGGGCACCGGGCCCTCTGACCTGGTGCTCTCTTTCCACCAGGCCTTGCACTGACTGAGTGCAAGACAAGTCTTAGGGGCTGTGAGAGGGAGGCTGGGGTGCCTGGGCAGGGCCAGGAGTGGGGCCTGAGTTCCCTGCCCACTGTTTCCCCTTCATTGGCTGCCCAGGCCGCCGGCCCCAGTTCTCAGTGTCCCCTGGGTCCAGGCTCCTTGGGCCCTGAGCATCACCAGAAGGGAGTAAGCAGGGAGAGAAGCAATACTACTCCCTCCCCTACACCAGGGACTTGCACCAGGGCAGCTACCTACGGGTCTTTGCTCCCCTAGCCAGCCTTCCCTCACCGTGACCCATCCCAGGCAGCCAGCACCATGAGCGGGCCCTGCCATGGACAGAAAGAGTTTTTCTCTTGTTTACCCTGCCTGTGGCCTGAGGAAGGAGTAGAGGCTGGGTTGGCTGGAGCCGTCCTACTGGGCAAGATGGAGCCCCACTTGGAGGACGGTGGTCTGTTACAGGGTGTGCAGGGGCAGAGGAGGAAGGGACCAGGGGACTGGGCCAGTATGTGGACGATGGGAGCAGGGGGGCGTGTTCAAAGCCAAGGCCTGCCCCTTCCTTGTGCTCAAATGGCCAAAGCTGTTCACGTCTGTGCTCAACCATCTGCTTCAAATTGAAGTAAAAGCCCTAAGATGTCAAGAAAATACGTGTGTCGAGTGGACTCTGTGGGTGACCAGGACTTTGGCTGGTCATCGGCTGGCGAGTGTGAGTGAGGGGTCGGTCTCTAGCGACAGGTTGAGAGCCCTTCAGGAGCAAGTGCTGTGTGGGTGAGAGTGTGTGTGTCTGTGTGTGGAAGGGGGTGAAGGGTGGTTCTCACAGTAGTCTTAGCCTGGACTAGTGACCAGGAGGCCTGGTCAGGAACACATGAGGAGCCCTCTCTGTCCACACTGCACTCATTCTGCACCATGTATTTATGAGATGGGGGCCCCTATTATTAACCCCATTTCACAGATGAGAAAACTGAGGCCCCAAGGAGACAGGGCCAGTTGGTGACAGAGCCAGTTGTTGAATCAGGATGGCCTCACTTCAAATCCTGTGCTCTCAAACCTTTTCCAGCCCCATCACCAGTCCCAGCCCAAAGTCTCTGTGTGGCCTTGTCACATTGCTTCACCTCAGTGGGCCTAAGGTAGGGACAATAAAGGCCCACTGGGACTGGGGGAAGGGGTGATAAGATAAAAAATAGGAGAGCACTATCAAGGCAGAGGGGACAGGGCTGGCCAAGCAAAGGGGGATAGGAGGGGACCAGAGGCTGCAGCCATGCAGGACACAGTTTGTCCCTTGGTTTCACCAGTGTCACTTTCTCGTCTGTGCTGCCTGACTCCTGGGCTGGGCTGGGGCAGGCTGCAGGGAGCCCCCCTTGCAGTAGTGTTTCTCAGGCTGGCCCTTTACCGTAGTGTCCATGCTGTCCTGGATCCCTGGACTGGCACAGAAACAGGGGACCCCGGTGGCCCTGAGCACTCCTCAGAGCAAAGGTGCTCTGGATGCAGACTGGACAGAGTGGGCATGGAATGGGGCCAGGAGGGTCCGTTAGGAAGATTCAGTCACCTTGTGACCTGGCACAGATAACAGCACCGCTCTGTTTTCCCTCGGAGCCTCTGAGTAACCCTGACGGTACTTCCTAAGGAAGCAGGACATGTGGACCGACCAGCATCTAACTGTTGACATAGAGGACGCTTTCTATTACCAAAGGGAGTGTACTCCATTCTGCTGCCAAGGGAGCAGACTCATGGCCTTACCACCCAGAAACAGCCCGTCCTCCACCTCCCATCCCCCTCCTGCATACATACTTCATTACATACTTCCCTTGCATTCTGAAGCGTCATTGATGACCAGCTGCCTGTCAGACACTAAGACAGGCGGGGGGAATGAAGAGATGGATCTAGTGTAGTGCGTGGCATCATGGAGCTCCGGGTTCTGTACGGAGGGTGGGACAGACAGGTAGACAAGCAAATAATTATGATTACATTCGAATGACTAAGGTGTTGTTGGGAGCTTCAGGAAAGGAAGAACTAACTCCTGGGGAGGTTCTCAGGAAGGATTTTCCTGGAAAGTAGCCATGGGACTTGGGTCTTAAAGGGTGAGTAGAAGCTTTCTGAGCAGGGGAGTAGGAGAAGGGCTTTCTAGGCAGAGGAGCACTCACGCTGGCAGGAAATTGGAATCACCAAAGGAGATTATTACATATTGATATGAAGTATTGATGCCCAATTTCATCTCCAGAAATTCTGAGGTATTGGTCTAGGGTGTGGCCTGGTCATTGGGATTTTTACAAGCTCCTCAAGTGATCTTAATGTGCAGGCAAGGTTGAAGCTGCTGGTCTAAGTGAGGTCTGGTCTACGAAAAGAAAGTGACTTCGAGCCATGGATTTGGGAGACAGGCTGTGGGTGAATGCATGTGTATATACACATATGTATGTATGTGGATGACTAAATGCATGCTCTCCTCTCCTTTCCCAGCTTCCTCTCCAGCACAGCAACTTGTGTTCATACGCACACACACGCACACTCCCTCTCATGGGCACATGCACACCCACACACACACTCGTGTACATTTCCAGAAAATGGAATTCTATTTCAGATAGATTCAGATTCCACCAGCAATCTTCTAAACAGTTTTATGCAGGCAGCCATTCAAGAAAACGCTCAGCAAAATATAAATGATGAGGAGCTGCCCTCATGGGGCCTGTGAAAGCGCTTTGCAGTCCAGCCTCTGGTTTGTGGTCACAGAGTCACCTGCACACTCTCCTTGCCTTGTCTGCTCTGAGTCACCAGGCATAGGCCTTAAAGGGATGAGGGAACCCTCTCCAGGGGCCCGAAAGATCTTCATGGGTGTGTCTGCATGAAGCCCCACGTGTGCACACCCATCTCCATGCGTGTGTGCCAGCCTCCTGCTCTCTGCAAGACAAAACCAGAAAGAATGGCTCTGAGAGTTGGGGATCTCAGCTCACAGGCCAAGCTTTGCAAGACTCTCCAAAGACTGCCCACAGACTGTGCTGCTTCCTGGGTCTGGCTTGAGACTATCCCAGAAGAGAGGGTTAAGTTCTGGAGATGAGGTTTTGAGCAAGTGTCCATCTCCCCACACCATGCTCCTTCCTGTCTCCATGGCCACATCCTTCAAGGCTCTGTGCTGTTCTCTTTTTTTCTGGATTTCTCCACCTCCACCAAATTCCCCTTTCTCACAGCTCGCGGAGGCATGAGTAGGCAGGTCCCAGGGGCCGGGAACTGGGTAGCATTGCCATGTGCAGATACAAATAGAACTCTGCTCAAGAGCTTGCCGGTGAGCCTGGATAGAGGCACAGGTGCAGCTAATTAGGATAAGACAGGGGCCGCGCTGTGGTCAGCCATGGGAAGCCGGCTAGGGGGCTGGAGTTGGGGTTACACCTGCATCCCTCCTATGCTGCTTCCTGAGCCACGAAGTGGTCACTGCCAGCCGTCCAGGCAACAAACAGCAAGACTCAGACATCTTCAAGGACACCCTTCGAGTGGATTTGTACCGTCGTCGTTCTCTTCTTGCCCTCTTGCTGCCCTGCCACCTTCACAGCTGCTTTCTGTTTCCTGGTTCCAGGAAGACAGTGGGGCACAGGGTCCCTGCTTTGTGGGGAGGGGCTGGCTTCACCCTTTGCCCCCGGGTTTTGCTGTCCCACGTGTCTCCCTTCTGGTGACCCAGACCCCAGACAAATTATGCCTACCTCCCTGAAGCCAGGCACCCCGAGGAACTTGGACAAACAATGACAGTGTTTTCCAGAACTGTGGGTATGTGTCTAATCTCAGATGGTACTATACATTCCTGGAGAGTAAAGTTTGGATCTAATTCAACCCCCAATCCTTGAAAGGGCCTTCTTGCTAAGTGTATATATTGGTTTCTTTGCTGAATGAATGAATAAAACATGGAAAATGTGGTAATTCACTCATTTTTGTTTTCTTCCTTCCACAAATAACTCCCAAGCATCTAATTTGTTCAAGACCCGGAGAAAACAGGACCCGGGCCAGGTGATCTTTTATATGGCTTTGGAGAGGCTTGAAGGGAGAGGGGCTTAGAGCCGAGAGAAGCCTGGCCATGGACTTTTTGCTGTTTATGTGGCCGAGCCTTTGAGAGCTGAGCGAAGAGGACAGCATTGCGGCACAGGTGCTGGCACACAGGCTGTGAACGAACGGTTATTGAATGTGGAGATGAATGAGTGAATGGAGGACAGCATCGCGGCACACGTGCCGGCACACAGGCTCTGAACGAACGGTTGTTGAATGTGGAGATGAATGAGTGAACGTCGCCTCCTTACAGCCCCACCTCGGACATCACTAACCAACAGTGGCTGTTTTTCTGGAGGGGCTCCCATGCTGCCTGAATTCCGCTCCAGACAATGCTCCAAGCAGTTACTACTGATCAATTGGAGAGATGAGCTCCTTCTGCCGCCCTGGTCCCGTGGCCTCCCTGGAGTGGGCCAGCCTCCTTGGGCCACCCCAGCATGGTGTGTTTGAGGCTATGTCAGGAGTTCACCTTCACTGTTGTTCACAGGCCATGTGGCTGCCTCCTGACTGGCCTCCCTGTCAATGGTCTGTCCCTTCCAACCCTGCCTCTGCCATGGCTGATTGTGGTTTATTTCCAAACTTCCTCCCTGGGCCCATCGCCTCCAGACTACAGCCCAGGCTCCTTAGCTGCCCATCATGATGGTCTCATGTGCCCTCCAGGTCCACAACATCTCCCTGTCGCCACCAGGTCTCGGCATGCCCACAGGTTGGCCCTCTGGAGGTGGTGGCCGAATCCCATCCTCAGATATCGTAAATCACTAACAGCCCCTCTTCCTCAGCCGTGGCCCTGTGTCCTTCTCTCTGGCTGCCCGTGAAACAAGATTCTTTCTGACCTTAATGTTTGCTGCAAAGGAAACAGTTCCTTTTTGTCCTAATATTACCCGTCATTGTGTCCCGCCTAGTGCCTGGGTCCCTGGGGAACTCTAGTTCTTTCAATCAGCGGACGGAGAGGCCCTACTTAACCTGACAGCAACAACCTCGGTGGTCGCCTTTCTGCTCCCGGAGCTCATCTTTTTTCACATGTAAATAAGAACATCTCCACTCCCGGGCACCATGTTCAGTGGGAAGCCAGCCAGCATTGCCCATGTCTCTGAGGATTTTCCAGGGACTTACATCCTTGGCTTTGATCTTTGGGGTCTACTGACTTCATCTCTTGCTCAGGGGCCCCCTAAGGCTGCTTCCTTCTCTCTACCTTGCAGCCCTCAAGAGAACACAGACACCTTTCCTCGATTTCCCCAAAATATCCCTCACCCAAGGCAGTGGTGTGGAGAGGAATTATTTTTTCCATTCCTGATGAATTTTTTTAAATGCTTACACGCGTGAAAAAACAAACAGGACCTTGCCTTTTACTTCCTAACTTACGCAGCTAATTTCATGTATTTTTGACAGGTTCATCATGTTTCCGGCATTTGTAACTTTTTTCCCCTCTGGCTTCACTCCCTGGTGCTACATTTCTGAGCTGTGACTCACCCGAGGTTGTCCCACAGCTGGCACTTAAATCTAGTATTTTTTCTTCATTCTAACATCTTCCCCTGCCCCACTCCATGCCCATCACCACCAATATGGTGGCTAATGGATAGACTATGAGCAAATACAGCAGCTGGTGAGGGCGCTCACCTACCATTGGCCGAGCAAGTATCCAAGATCTCACCTCCGGGAGGAAGGATGCAGCGCCCTGGACCAGCCAGCCTCTCCCCAGGCTCTCCTGTCAGCAAGGCTTGTCCAAAGGCAGCAGATGGGCCACACAGCAGGGAGTGAGACCAGGACAGAGCCTGCCCCCTCCCCAAGAAACCGGCAGAGCCAAGCCCATGCCCCCAACCACCTCCAAAGCCATCTGGCCCACAGACAACATGCTTTCATCCTTTGGGATTTCATTTCCAGCACCACAACCAGAAGTTTCTAGAGAATTCCCCTCTGGCAAGCACACACATGCACATGACACACACACACACACACACACACACACACACACTTTTTTTTTTTTAAATAAAGAACTCAAAAATGCTTCTAAATCCCAGGAAAGGAATTTCTATTTTTGGAGAAGAAAATAGAGCAAAAACAACAAGTTTATTTATTTATTTATTTTTAGTATGCTTTGAGATGGCTACACTGACCTTTATTTCCTAAATAAAAATCAGGACAAGAGGTCTGATGAAGATTCAAGTGCTTTTTCTGGACAGGTCCTGGTGTGAGAGGCAGTCGAGGAAGTCCAATATTGTAATCTGGGGAGCAGCTCTAAGATGAATAAGATTAGGCTGTCTAAGAGCAACTGATTCAATGATCCTGTCCACTGAGGACCACAATGTAATATATCCTTTTCCTAAAGCCTCTGAAAAATCCTGCAGTAGAAAATCTCATTTAACTTTTTGTACTCAGTGCCTCTCAAACTTTTATGAACACTTATCCTTTAAAAAAATTTTATTATGGTAAAATATACATAAAATAATATTTAGCATTTTGACCGTTAACTGTACAATTCAGTGGCGTTAAATACATTCATAATGTGTGCAACCATCACCATTGTCTATACCCCAAACGTTTTCAAGCCAACAAAAACTCTGCACCCATTAAACAATAACTCTCCTTCCCCGCCTGCCCACAGACCTGATAACCTTTATTCTACTTCCTGTCTCTATGAACTTACCTATTCTAGGTGCTTCATATAAGTGGAATTACACAACATTTGTCCTTCTCTGTTGGCTTATTTCGCTATGCGTAATGTTTTCAAGGTCCATCTGCGTGTTGGCATGTGTCAGAATTTCATTACTTTTCATGGCTGAACAATGCTCCATTGTATGAACAGATCACATCTCTGTTGACAGAGAATGCTTATCCTTTACTTCAGGGATCCTTCTCTTCATGGGACACCAGGAAAGGTCCCCAGAACACAGTCTGGGCACTGTTGGTTTTTGGAGCCACTAGAATGTTTGGATTTAGAAGGACCCAGGATGTTCATGCTCTTACCCACACGGTTGCCCCAGGCACTGACAGAAGGCCTTCAATCAGCCCAGTCTCTAAACTTAAGGCAAAGGCTGAAGCCCTGAGTGGGGAAGCTATCTGGGAGGTACCTGGGGAGTGGTGGTCAGTGGTTAGCCCTGGGCGGAAAGCCAGGGCTAGCCTTGTTCTCTAAACCCCATAGGACACTTGGTCCTGCTGGGTTGTGGGGCCTGCTGGGAAGGCTGACAGCTCAGTGTTGGTGCCATCTGTCAGGGCTGCCATCCCTGGTTTTGAGAACAGGGCTGGAGAGGAGCCAAGTTTGAGGGGAGCAGTTGCCCGGGAGGCCCTGGCCCCTTTTGGCAGCCTCACAGGTTCTGTTCCTACAAGGAACTGGACACGCTGTTCTGAACAACTGCCCTGCCCTTCCCTGTCAGCACCTCCCACGGAGACCCCTTTCTAGCGGGCAGGCATGCTGGGGATTAATGGGTTAGGGGGCCCAGAACCCCAGTTCAGACAAGTGAGGAGACGCCCAGAGTCGAGCTTCCATGTTGTCCACGTGGACAACATGGGCCCCTCTAGGAACCCGAAGGCCTTGTCTCCACCTTGGCCTGATCCTCCACTCCATGCCTGTAACCTCTGAGGTCGCTCCTGGCTTGGCAGTCTCCCACCTGGGCCTCACACTGCTTTGTCCTGCCCCGATGCTGGCATTCAGGGTCAGATTAAAACTCCCCGCGCTGGCTCTACTGCCCCCGGAGGCCGAGGACCCTCCCTGTTCTCGCTGGAACAGCTGTATTTCCCCTCCTGAGAGATTTTCTTCTGAGCCAGAGAATTATTTGAAAGAGCAAAGACCTTCTAGAGCTGTTAAACAAAACAACACAGCATCTCTAGAGGAATTACAAATAAACGGGGGTTCGCCCTTCAAATCTGGATAAAGCTCCTCTCCCCAGACCTCAAACCTGCTGCTCAACTAAAGCTCCCTTGACCTTGGCCAGACCTCCCTGTGCCTGGGCTTCCCAGGACACATCCTGTGTCCCCCGTGGCCTGGTTCCTTGCATCTCCATCTGTCTTCCCGGCTCCGTCGTGCACTCCTGGAAGGTGGTGAGTGTGTCTGGTCATCTGCCCCAGGCAGAACGGCCCTCAGGACCTGCGTTGATGCAGCGCTGCCGGCCCGGGCTAGAAAAGCTGTTCGCGATTCTCTGCCCTGGTGAGGGGCTGCGAGGTCCTGCCCACCTCAGCGCAGCCCAGCCCAGCCCAGCCCTGGGGTTATCCTGCAGAGCCCAGCAGAGTCAGGTGTGGGAAGGAAGTCTGAATTAGGATGAATGCTCTGGGCACAAAATGGCTAAAGAGCTGGAACCAGACGGAGCGCACAGTGAGAAGTACTGCGCTTCTCCAACCCAAAGCCATTCGGAGCGATCGAAGTGAATGTCTCACTCACAAGGTGGCAGTGTCCATTCCTCCCAGGGCCTGCCTGCAGCCCCCAGCCCCAGGTCCTGAGCCTACCTTGAGGCCTGCCTCCCTGCAGAGCTTCGTCTCTGTTTCCCACTGAGCCAGGCCTGTCCTCAGGACCCCCTTTCCTCCCCACAGAGTCCAACCCTCTCAGAGCCAGCCCTCTCTTGGCTCTCGCCGCTCTATCCCGGCCCATTCTGCCTCAGCTGCTTTCCTCAGTGCGTGGATTCCAGTGGCAGCAACATCTGCTAGGCACCGTCTGGCCCGCAGGTGGTCACAGGGTGCCAAGGGCCCTTGTGCTGGTTCTTGGCCCTGCCACTCACTGGCTGTGTGACCCAGGGCAAGTCGCTCCCTTCCCTGAGCCTCAGTTTCTCCCTTTGTAAAAAGTGGTTGGAAGAGATGATGACTCAAGCCTCTTCCAGGTACCTAACTGATGCAGCCCTTTCGCCTGCTGAGACACTGTCTTCACTTGCTCTGCGCCTCCATCTCCCTGGTTTGGCTCCTGCTTCTCTGGCTGCTCCTTCCAGGCCCCCTTCACCTGTTGTCACACTCCCGGGCTCAGTCCTCAGGACTCCCCACTCAGGCTGCTGACTTCCAATGCCTGTCTCTATCCCAGAGACAGATAGGATAATATCTGCTCATTCAACAACAGACTGAGTTAAATATCTAAGGAATTTCCAGTCTAAACCCAGCGTTTAGAGCCAGCCCTGCCCCACTGGGCATCATCCACAACAGGCAGGCAGAGACATTTCATTCTGTCTGCCTTCTCCCTCAGCACTGGCCTTGGTCAGCCTGTCCTTGCCCAGGTCCTCTGGGCCCCTCCCAGGGCTGTGGCCTTCCTCTGGCCGGGACCTTAGGCAGGGCTCATTTCCTCCCAGGCCTGAGCGCTTTCCCAAGGAGCCAGCGCCTGTCCCTGCTGCCCAGTGCTTCCTCAGAGGCAGGACCTTGGCAAGCACTGCCTTGCTGCTGATGAGACTTAATTAACGCAGGGATCCGCTTTCCTCCTGGCTCTGGGAGAGAGGCGCCCGCCTTGGAGCTCAAGGACACAGGGTCCCCCATTGTTCTCCGGAGAAACACAGCTGCCCCTCCGCAGCTGCTGCCCCGGGCCTGTCAGCTGCTGTCCCTGCTCTCAGAGGTCCTTCCCACTCTCCTCCCTGAGGGGCT
Source organism: Theropithecus gelada (assembly GCF_003255815.1). Lineage (NCBI taxonomy): Eukaryota > Metazoa > Chordata > Mammalia > Primates > Cercopithecidae > Theropithecus > Theropithecus gelada. The sequence continues at coordinate 106,884,827 of NC_037681.1, forward strand.
TATTCAAGTGCCCACCAGCAGCAATCCACGTCCTTCCCCTGAGCTGGTCTCTTCAGGGTGTCCATGGTGCTGACTCCACGGGTTGAGCCTTAGGCCTCACTGGACTGGATGTGTCAGGCATCGGCGCAGCCCGTTCCCCCGTGCTGAGACGCTGTCTTCACTGGCTCTGCAGCTCTGTCTCCCTGGTTTGTCTCCTGCTTCTCTGGCTGCTCCTTCCAGGCCCCCTTTGCCTGTTGTCACACCCCAGGGCTCAGTCCTCGGGGCTCCCCACTCACTCAGGATCGTGCCCTTCATAGGCTGCTGACTTCCATTTCCTGTCTGTATCCCAGAGATGGATAGGAGCAGATATCGCTCTGTCTATCACAATAGATATTCCTGTCTGCATCACCCAGAGCGAAGCTGAGTCCTTGCCTTCAAGGCCCCGCACCACTTGCTGACCTCACCTTCACTGCTGTCGTCATCTGTGTGGTTCTTTGACACACCGAATCCAGCCACCCTTTGCATTAGGCCTTCGCATCAGCTGTTTCCCCTGCCTGGAATGCTTTCCTCAGTATCCGCTTGGCTCACTCCTTCATTATCTTCAGTTCTCTGATCGAACACCACCTTCTTAGCAAGCCCTTCTATGATGGCTCTATTTTATTTATTTATTTGTTTGTGTGTTTGTTTGTTTGTTTTTTGTCACCCAGGTTGGAGTGCAGTGGCTCAATCTTGGATCACTGCAACTTCCCAGGTTCAAGTGATTCTTCTGCCTCAGCCTCCAAGTAGCTGGGATTATAGGTGTGTGCTACCATGCCTGGCTAATTTTTGCATTTTTAGTAGAGATGGGGTTTCACTATGTTTGCCAGGCTGTTCTCGAACTCCTGACCTCAAGTGATCCACCCACCTCAGCCTCCCAAAGTTCTGGGATTACAAGTGTGAGCCACTACGCCCAGCCAATGGCTCTATTTTAAATTGGAATTCTCCCCTACTTCCCCTAGCCCTCTCTCTCCTGCTTCATTTTCTCCGTAGTACTCATCACCCACTGCCACGCTATGTCAGTTTGAAAACACTATCATCTGCTTCTAGACCATAAAGTTCATGGGAGCAGGGGTTTTTGTTTTGCTGACCACTGTATCCCTTGTGTCTAAACAGTGCCCCCTTGGGGCTTGTTGGAATGAGGAATGCTGTCCTCAGTCCCTAGTAGCTGATGAACAAATATTTGTTGTGCAAATGGATGAGTGCTTCATTAAGTGTACTTGTACATGTATCTTTATGTCCTGGTGATTTGACTTCTGTAGACTAGATCCTGGAAGTGTGGTTATTCTGTCCAGCGTATGTATAGAGTATTTTTAATTTTAATAAACAACTCCAGATTACTTTCGCAAGAGGTTGTAGCAATTCATGCCCATTTCTCTCTGCCTGTGCTGGATGTTATCACACTTAAGTTCTTGCCAGTCTTCTAGGGAAGCAGGGAAGGCATCTCATTGTTTTAATTTTCATTTTCCTGCCTAATAGAGAACATGTTTATTGACCACTTGAATTTATGTTTCTGTGGATTGTCTTGTTTATTATAGCCTTTGCCCGTTTTTGTTTTTACAGGGGAGGTGGATAGGGGAGGACTGATGTTTTCTAACATGTGTGTAAGAGGTAATCTGCATTTTTTTTTAAAGCATCCCAGGTAATTCTGATACTTATGGCCATTCCCAGCACTATTGCTCTAGTATAAGGACCCTCCTGGTCTGCTACTGCCTGGCAGGCTCTGGGGTCCTCTATGGGTTTTAGAATGAAAGGTTTTAAGGTTTTTTTTCTTGTTGGTACTCTGTACTTTCTACAACAATCTTGTGTTACTTTTTTAAAAAGGATATTAAAAAACAATCATAGGAAAACCCTTGTGGAAAAACATTTACAGTTAGGATGTACTTTCTGATGAGAATGATGGGGGGAGGGATTGCATTGGGAGTTATACCTGATGTAAATGACGAGTTGATGGGTGCTGATGAGTTGATGGGTGCAGCACAGCAACATGGCACAAGTATACATATGTAACAAACCTGCACGTTATGCACATGTACCGTAGAACTTAAAGTATAATAATAGTAAAAAAAAAATTAAAAAAAAAAAAAGGCTCTCTGTATGCAGAAAACTCTAGCAGTGAATGGCCAGAATGAAAACACAGGATTGTGGGTAATTTTTCTTACATGGAAGTTTTCTTTGCAATGGAAGGCAGACAAGTGGGGGAAGAAGAGGTGAGGGTGAACCCCTAGTGGAAAAAGAGTGCCTGCTGGAATGGTGGCACTTGGGCTAACATACCCTCCTTTTTGTGCCTTGGCAGACATCACTAATTAATCACTTCAGCAGTTCCTCCTAAGCTCCAGCTCAGCCTTAGAATCTTTCTCAGCCCCATAGTCCAGGGAGCTACTGCTCACAGATCAGAGCTGGCAGGCGACATTAAACCCAGTCACCATCCTTGCCTGAGCAGGGGGCAGCGCAGTCAGCCCTGGCAGCGAACTCTCTTGCTGGGGCAGCAACAGGCTCCCTGGCAACCCTTGTGGCTATGTTGGGGCTGCAGTCCAGTTGGTTCCTCCTGCCTAGCCATGCCCTGGGGGTGGGAGAGGCACCTGGGGTCTTTTCAACCTGCACTGGCTCCCATCTCTTATACAGAGCACAGCTTTCTGGAATCTCTTCTTCTCCCAGCCCTGGGGTCTTGTTGGAAATGGGAACATTGTGCTCAGCCTAATGCTTGGCCCTGGTGCAAGGTCCACATGTTTTTTTCATCATTGACATTCAGGGCCAACATGTGGACCCTGGACCCTGAAACATCCCTTCCAATGCCACAGCTTGGCCACTCTCACTGTTTGGGCTGACTCTCCAGCCTCTGACCTCTGCTTTCATGATTTTTGACATAAGCCCTCTCCACTCACATGGTCCCAGCTGTGACTTCATGCCCTGATGCTGTGTTCACTGGCACATCCTGACTACCTAACGAGGTCCCTGGCCCTGCCCCACCTGCCTGCCCTGCACTTGGCATGACTCAGAGCTGACAGGTTCACTAGCCAGATTCACTGCACAATGCCAGGAATTCCTCATCAATCTTCTTCCTCTAGGTTGGCTTGAGGTTGGCAGGGAGGTGGCATTGATTAGAAAGAATAGGAAGAAATATTTTTACCGCTTTTTCTGTTTTTTTGTTTTTGAGAAACAGTAAATGATATAGAAAAGTGACATAGAAATATATGAGGAAATCACCAATAATCTAATCACCTGGAGATAACCACAGTGACTGTGTTGGTGAACATCCTTCCAGGCACCTCTCTGCCTCCACACTCATTGAGATATACATATGCACATTGTCATAAATGGCATCATGCTCTATTCAACCTGCATTTTTCATTCAACTATATGTCATGAGCATTTTCGAGAATGTCAATGATGAAAAAACATGTTTTCTTCTCCTAGAATGTAAATTATATTCCACAGGATTCTTTTTTTCCCCTCCTAGCATATCTGTGTTTTTGCTTCCTCTGAGGCAGAAATGTTATTCATTTCCCATTTCTCTCCCATAGTAATAGATCACCAATTTCTAGTTGTGTGGACAGCTACTACAATGAAGACAACATATCTCAGCTTCCCATGGGGCTCTGTATGGCTGTGGGACTCAGTTCTAGTCAATGGGTGCAAGCAGAAGAGGTATGTGTACAACTGCCTGGATGTGCCCTGTGCTAGGTAGTTCTATATATGGCCATAAATTATTTGACAATCCTTTCATTTAGGTGGAGGCTTAATTCCCTTCCTTTAAGCATAGCCTGCACTTTGTGACTTGCTTCTAATGCATAGAATGTAGTAGAAGCAATGAACACCTGAGGTTGAATCGAAGAGGCAGTTGGCTTCCTTCTTGCTCTCTGTCTCTTGTATCATCTACTCTGGGGAAAATCAGCTGCCATGTCATGAGGACAATGTAGGAGCAGTCCTGTGGAGAGAAGACCCATGTGGCAAAGAACCGAGGCTTCCTACCAACAGTCATGTGAGTGAGCCATTTTGAAAGCAAGTCCTTAACCCCCCAACCAGCCTTCAGGTGACTGATGCTGGATGACATCTTGACTGTAAACTCTGAATTCCCCACCCACAGAAACTGAGATAATAAATGTTTATTGTTTTAAACAACCAAGTTTTGGGGTAATTTTTTTGCAATAGTAGACAACTGATACATGCCCTTAAAAGGATGGGTTGGTCTTCCCTTCTCCTTTACCCTCTATCTGGATGGAAGGTAGATGTGCAGTGTGCCATCTGGGATCTTGCAGGTAAGGGCAACATGCTAGGGATGGAGGAGCAACAACATAGAGGGGGTCTGGGCCCTTGATGGCTTCATAGGACAGGGTCAGCATAACAACTCAGACTTCTATGTGAGAGGAACATGAACGTCTATATTAATTAAGCCAGAGCTTCCCAACCAATGTTGGGCCTTCCTGGAGTGTTGTCAATGGGTTGCAGGTGTATGAAGCTACTGATCCCCTTTGTCTCAGGGCCAGTTGCTTTTGCATGTAAGCAGCCTGCCATGAACCGAATGTTTGTGTCTCTCCCAAATTCATATGTTGAAACCTAATTCCCAATGTGATGATTTTAGGAGGTGATTAGGTCATGAGGGTGGAACTTTCATGAATGGGATTAGTGCCCTTATAAGGGACTAGCAAGACCAGAGATTTTTCCCTTTCCACCATTTGAGGACACAGCAAAAAGACACCATCCATGAACTAAAAGCAGGCCTTCACCAGACACCACTCTGCCAGTGTCTTGATCTTGGACTTCCCAGTCTCCAGAACTGTGAGAAATAAATTTCTGTTTATAAGCTATCCAATTTATGGTATTTTGTTTTAGCAGTCTGAAAGAACTAAGACACAGCCTTATTCTTTTACCCCCATGAGCTACACAATTATTACAATTTTCTCTGTGTGCTGTGATGGGCATAACGTTTGGGGAGCTTTGGGTCTCTGTCATGACAGCCAAATTTTATCCCAGCGAATACATTCTCCAAAGTGAGATGTGGCTTAGTACTTTTAACATATGCTGCTCTCCTTAATCAGGTCATGGGACACTCATGCTCTGAGGGTATGTCAGGTCTTGGCCGATGAGGTGGCACGTACTACAAGTGGTCGGGCTTTCTCTAGGTGTTGGTGATCATTCCCCTTGCCTGTGCAGGGGACTGATTCTGCAAACAACAAGAGCAAACCCTCCTCCCGGCCTTGGGGAACTACTCACAGTTTGCTTCTGACTCCGGCTGTCTTCCCCCTGAGCTGTGTCTGTATCCCAACCTCCTTCTCTTCTCAGACTCTGTCTGTTCAGGAACAGAGGTGGCAACAGCGCGGAGGTGGACACTGCTTAATAACATCATTTCTCCCTGAGAACAGTCATGGGTCACACACCCAAATCAAACTAAGCCTCCTGAGGACAGAATTCTATTAGGAGGTACGGGACTGGAGCTTTCCTGATGTCACCCACTCAGAAGAGTAGAGTCTCTATTTTAATGGCTAGGTGTTATGCACAGAATATTTGTGTCCCGCCTAATTCATATGTTGACATTCTAACCCCGATGTGATGGTACTCAGAGGTGAGGCTGTTCAGAGGTTATGAGGTTATGAGGGTGGGGCCCTCATGAATGGGATTCATAGGAGCCCTGGGGACCTCTCACACCCTCTTTCACTGTGTGAGCACACCACTCAAGAGGGCAGCTTGTAACCCAGGAGAGGCCTCAGCAGCACCTGACCATGCTGGCACCCTGAGCTCAGCCTTCCAGACTCCAGAACTTCAAGAAATACATTTCTGTTGTTTAGAAGCCACACAGCCTATGGTACCGTGTCACAACAGCTCAAATGGACTGAGACGTGAGGTTCACCCGACCCAGGCAATCCACTAGATGTGTCCTCCCCTTTGCTTAATCAGGGCTATATGAAGTATCCATTAAAAAGGATCCATTTTAGCATGAGTGACATCACAATGTAACATGAGAACGATACACATTTTGTGACATTGCTTATGCAGACTTGGATCTACACGACCATAGAGATTCCACAGTGGCGGCCGGGCACGGTGGCTCATGCCCGTAATCCCAGCACTTTGGGAGGTTGAGGTGGCAGACTGCTTGAGGTCAGGAGTTTGAGACCAGCCTGGGCAACCTGGTGAAACCCCGTCTCTACTAAAAATACAACAATTAGCCAGGTATGGTGGTGCATACCTGTAATCTCAGCTACTCGGGGGGCTGAGGCAAGAGAATGGCTTGAAACCTGGAAGGCAGAGGTTGTAGTGAGCTGAGATTGTGCCACTGCACTCTAGCCTGGGCAACACAGAGAGATTCCATCTCAAAAAAAAAAAAAAAAAATTACACAGTGGCTTCTAGTCTCACTGCCCAGTGGCTTCCAGTCTCACTGCCCAGTGGCTCCTCATTAATAACTGATGGGAACCCCAAACAGCGTGGCCAGGAGACTACGTCTGCTTGGACCTGGTGGGTCCCTCTTCTGACAGGCCCTGCTGCTCCCTTCAGCTCTCCACACTGCTCCATGCCCACCTCTTGGGATTGAATGTTTATTTCAGGGCTCTTATTTCCAAACTAGTTCAGTATCTGCTATGGTGATTGTTCAAATTTTGCTTTAAGCATTAAGTCGGGGAATTTTTTTCTTCTTTTTTTTTGGAGGGAACAATTTTTTTATTGTGGTAAAAATATATAACATAAAATTTAACATTTCAAGAATTTTTGAGTTTATAAGTCAGTGGCATTAAGTACTTTCACAGTGTTGTACAACCATCACTACTACCCATCTCCAGAACTTCTCATCACCCCAAACTGAAACTCAGAAGGTATCAAACAATAATTCCCCATTCCCTTCTGTAACCCCTGGCAGCTCTATTCTACTTCTGGTGTCTATGACTTTGCCTATCCTAGATATCTCATCTAAGTGGAATCATACAATCTTTGTCTTTCTGTGACTGGCTCACTTAGCTTAATGCCTTCAAGGCTCGCCCATGCCGTAGCATGGGTCAGAGTTTCCTTCCTTTTAATGGCTGAGCACGTAAGTTTTTAATCCATGAGTTTCATCAATGGTTGATGTTTTAATGCACTCTGCAAAATTCCTGCAGACACTTACTAAACGTGGAGTTGACTTCTTTTTCCTGCATCATTCTCTTCATGCTCTATACAGTGACTGTGACATCTGGTAGTGCATGGCCAGGTGTTTCATTCATTCTCTTGAATGAGAGGAGGTCCTCCTGGGTTGGAAGTCTATGCTGGCAGCAGGTGCCCCGTGGAGTGGCACCGGCAGTGACACCAAGAGACACCCCTCTCTGGTGACAGCTCCAGAGCACTGCCTGTTACTCTACTCTTACATTCTGGAAGCCTCACCAACATCACACTTTGGTATTTTTCATTGTGCCTACACATTTCTTACTTCGTTTAATCCAAATGCCCTGATGGAGGCTATGTGTCAGTAACACTTTTAACTCTGAGGAAACTGAGACCCAGGGAGGTGATGGCTCTTGCCTCCACAGGAGGTCAGTGGCAAGTGGGGGGCTGAAGTTCAGGGCGCCCAAGTCCAGGACTGTTTTCTGTTTACCCCTCAGGGAGTCTTGAAGATGGCAGAGGCTTCAGGTTCCCTCCTTTTTGCATTGGCTTTTCTCCTTCTACCTTGATGGGCATGGATACAGTGATGGGGCTGGAGAAGGTGGGGAGATGGGGGAGAATGAACACCAACCTTTCAATTCCTCAGCTTGTGTAAACCTTGTTTCTTTTGAACTGTCTTCAGGGCTGAGTCTGGCACTCTCAAAAGGCAAAGGTGGAAAGGTGGCAAGAGGGGCTGTGGCCACTTCCTGGGGACTGGGGCCAAAACCATTGGGCTGGAACCTTCCCCTCCCGCTGCAGGAGGATATCAGGAACTACAGACATTTGAGACTAAATGATTTGTGCATCTGGTTTAAAAATTTTGAAATAAAGGAAATGAGGTGAAAAATCTCTCACTCTTGTCACCAGCAACCATTTCCTTCCTTAGAGGCATCAATGTTTTCTACTTTTGCATATCTTTCCTGAGGACTGTTATGTATGCATATATACACAAGTACATATATACACATGTATGTATGTATGTATGTAAGAGTATGTGTGTGTATATATATTCTTGCTTCATTTTCACCCACAGATAGTAAGCATATTATACATATTGCCCTGTGCCTTATTCTTCCACCACCTTCACATAACATGTAATAGTAATAGCACTGAACATTTATCAAGTGCTTACTATGTTCTGGGGTTCTGGGTACTGTTGGCTAATAACTTGATATGGGTTAATCGTCTTAATACATCTGATCCTCACAACAACCCCATGAGATAGCATCATTTTTTCAACCTATATATAGTAAAAACAAAATGCAAGTTAAAACAACCCTGAGATACTATTTTTCACCCATCATGCTGTTAAAGATCAAAAATCTCACTAACACACAGTGTGGAAGAGGGTGTGGAGACACTGATACTCCATAGATTTTTGGTAAGCAATTCAGCAAAAGCTATTACCATTATAAAGACACATAATTTTGATTCAGCAATTCCACTTCTAGGAATTTTTCCTGCAGATACACTTCGCAGATGCTGAATGAGTGGGGCACAAATTATTCATGCACCATTGCATAGTAGCAAAAGACTGGGAAAAAGTTAAACATGCATCAGTAGGGACTGGCTACATATGGTATATTAACATCCATTTATTGAAATATTAGACTGTGAGTTTTAAAAAAATGAGTAAAATATTGATGCACAGAGGTGGTGTTAGTCTGTTCTCACACTGCTGATAAAGACATACCAGAGACTGGGTAATCTGTAAAGAAAAAGAGATTTAGTGGACTCACAGTTTCACATGGCTGAGGAGGCCTCACAATAATGGTGGAAGGCAAAGTAGGAGCAAAGCCACATCTTACATGGTGGCAGGCAAGAGAGTGTGTGCGGGGGAATTGCATCAGTTCTCATGAGATTTATTCACTATCACAAGAACAGCATGGGAAAAACTCGCCTCCATGATTCAATTACTTCCCCCCAGGACCCTCCCACGACATGCGGGGATTATGGGAGCTACAATTCAAGATGAGATTTGGGTGAGCACATAGCCAAACCATATCAGACCGGCTACATACGACATATGATATGATATATTAATATCCATTTATTGAAATATTAGGCTGTGATTTTTTTTTTTAATGAGTAAGTTATTCAGGCACAGAGGTGGGATGCTGTCCAAGATGGAGAGGCAGTGCAACATCGTGGTTAAGAATCCAACTTGAGCCAGGCTTCCTGCGTTTTAATTCTGGCTCTGCTGCTTATCAACTGTGCAAAATTGGACTCTACCTCTACCTCTCTGCACCTCTGATTTCCTCACCTGAAAAGTGGGGCTTGTAATAATAGCACGTTGTAATACCTCCAGCTAACCCTCAGACAAGTAAGAAATAAATGGTCATGGTCATATGCCACTGGAATTTTTTAAAAATATTTTTTTACACAGCATGAATGCAGTGATAGCTAACTGATACAAGTGCGTAGTAGTTGCTAAATAAATATTGCTTAATAAGAAACTGAGCAAGCCCTTTCTTTATAGTGGGGACCTTCACAGGTTACCTGAAGAGCAACTCCATGTAGAGCCCAAAGAAGAAGCTCAAGGTTAATATTCAATGTACAACCAAAGCACTGGGGTTTTATTTATTCAGCAGGCTGGGTTTTTTTTTTTTTTTTTTTTTTTTTTTTTTGAGTACTGGCTATGCTAGAAGGTGACACACATACAAATAGAGTAAGGATTGACCCCTGTCCTCAGAGCACACACTCTCTGGAAGGAAAAGATTTATAAACAATTAATTATAAGTATCGTGGCACTTGCTGTAACAAATGTATGCAAGAAGCATGCAAAGAGGGTAACAAGCATTTCAGCCCATGGTGGATGCGGGGTGAAGGAGGTGAAGTCATGGGAGGGGGCTGCCTGGTGAGGGGTAAAGGGATAGAAAACTGCAAAGGTCAGTTGAATTCCGTGTGGGAAGGGCCTTGAAAGCTTGGGAAGGAATTTGAGTGATACAATTTTTTGACAGAGGGGTGCCATGGTTTTGGAAAGATCACTTTGGTGGCAATGTGGAAGGTGCAAAAGACGGCTATCAGGGTCCAGGATATGGGGCTGATTACATCAAACCTCCTGCTACAAGGACGGAATTGATCAGGGACAATTTCTAGGGACAGGATTGATCTGGGGGACATGTGGTCTCAGATAAGGAAAGAGAAGTCCAGGAGTTGGTAAAAGAAGTCCTTTCTTGTAACTCCCCTGCTAGGCACTGAACCAGTTAGGAAGGCATTTGGCTGCAGGTAACAGGAAACCTGGTTCTAGAAGTTTAATCACACAGGGGTGCATTTTTCTCATAATAAGAAATCAGTAAACGGTGGTTGCTGACTTTGCTGTGGTAACTCGACAACTCTGAGATTCTTATGGCCTCTCCTCATGGTCTTAATGTGGTTGGTACAACTCTAAGTATCGTGTCTATGTTCAAAAGAAAACAGAGGCAGAAAGGTGGAAAGAGAGGTCCACACCAGCTGCATCTGTCCCCTTTTGTCAGGAAACCAGTTTTACCTGACACTTGCACCCCACCCCCTGACTCCAGCTGACTTCCACCTATATCTTATGGCACAATCCTGGGTGCAATGGGCTGGGGCACTGGGAAGCAGGCTTGTCATGCTTAGTGGTGGAGCCTCTTTGTGGGACCAGGCCCATTTCCATTCCAAATGAATTGGGTTTGTTACAAGGAAGAAGGGGAAATGGATATTGACAGGCAGAGGCATGTCCCCAAACATGGCCAGAGATGTTGTTTCTTCTGCCGTAGGAACTCCTGGTGCATGGCACAAATTCAGACATCTGGCCTTCTGCACCTGACACTGTGAAGTCCACTGTGTTTCCCCACTCCCATTCCAGGTCTCTGCCTCAGTGGGTCCCAGTTCATCCCTGTCCATCCCAGAGGGGCCCTCTGAAGTAGATCCAGGCCCTGGGTGGGGGCAGTGGCTAGTGCTAAGCAGAGTGGGATGTGAGCACCATCACCGAGTTCCTACTGACCGTTTCTAAGCTGAGCTGGCACAGGGGTCCTGGGGACAGCGACTGTCTAGAGCCTGGTGTTCTGGTAGCAGAGGGGGCTCCTGGAAAGCTTGTCTCTTCTTGCGGCACGTGATAGTAAGCCATGAGGACTCTTGAGAATAGATGGGAAGGTCATATGAAAACTCCTAGCAAAGCGCATTGACTGCAGAACGAGGAGGACCTGGAATCCTCCAGAATCCAACTTGGTGATAAGCTGAGTCATGTGTGGTAACAAATGCCCCTACAAGTATAATTGCTTAAACATGAAGATACATTTCTTATTCACTCTGAATGTCCATTGTCAGTTCACTGGGGCTCTGCTCCATTTCTCCCCACTCTGGGACCCAGGCTGATGGAGCAGCCACCATTTCTAACTTGCTGGTTGCCATGACAGAGGGAAAGAAAGAGATCTGGAGGGTTTACTATGGTATTTCCTATTTATTTATTTATTTATTTTTTGAGACAGAGTCTCATTCACTCGATGGCCCAGGTTGGAGTGCAGTGATGTAATCTCAGCTCGCTGCAACCTCCTTCTCTCATGTTCAAGCGATTCTCCTGCTTTGGCTTACAGAGTAGCTGGGATTACAGGTGTACGCCACCACGTCCAGCTAATTTTTGTATTTTGGTAGAAACGGGGTTTCACCATGTTGGCAGGTTGGTCTCAAACTCCTGGCCTCAAGCGATCCGCCCACCTCGGCCTCCCAAATTGCTAGGATTACAGGCATGAGCCACTGTGTCCAGCCTCACTATGACATTTAAATGCCCTGATTTGGGAGAAATTCACATAATTTCTGCTCACAACAAATTGGCCAGGTCCAGTTTCATGGCCCTGCCCCACCTCAGAGGGGCCCTGAGTGTGATCTTACCATGGACCTGGAAGACAGAGAGGGGGGAGTGCATTTATAACAACCACAGTGACCTTGGGAAACCACAGTGACCTTGGGAAAGTTGTCTTTATTATCTGGGTGAAGGGTGCATGGGACCTTCCTGTACATTTCTTTGCACCTTTCTGTGAATCCGTAATTACTACAAAATGAGACCAAAAGAATCCTGGTTGGGCACGGTGGCTCACACCTGTAACCCCAGCACTTTGGGAGGCGGAGGCAGGTGGATCACTTGAGCTCAGGAGTTCGAGACCAGCCTGGACAACATAGTGAGACTTCTTTTCTACAAAAAATACAAAAATTAGCTGAGCATAGTGGTGTGCGCCTGTCCTAGCTCGTCGGGAAGCTGAAGTGGGAGGATGGCTTGAGCCTAAGAACTTGAGGCTACAGTGAGCCATAATCGTGCCACTGCACTCTAGCCTGGACAACAGACTGAGACCATGTCTCAAAAAAAAAAAAAAAAAAAATCCCTTCAGCCACCCATAAGCAAATGTGCTTTGGGGGTCAGAAGCATTCGTATATTTAAACGCCTAAGTCACTCTTAGTCCTGCAACATGTTCCTGATGGGCTGAGGGGCCAGCAGATCCCATCCCCCAGGGTGTCATTGCATGAAATACATGAAGAACCCCCTGAATCATTGCCACTGCCATTTCTCTGGCTCTGTCGTTTTTATGGTTTTCACTGGTCCACAGCTTTTTATCAGAAACCCTTGGGGCCAGGACGTTTTGAAGTTGTGTATTTTTTTTTAAAGGGGAGTTAGAAAAGTTATCTAGGGATATGGTATTTATTATGTAACTCTCCCTCCCCCAACAGGATGTGGGGCAGACTCTGTCATCAAATACATTTATATTCATGTAATTAATATTCACAAATGTAAGGTATAAATACTCCCAAGGAGTGAGATAAATACAGACTAAAATTATCTCGTGTCACTTCAAGTCACCAGATGAGTTCTGTTCAGGTCAGATTTAGCCCTGGACATTACACACATGCTCACACACATGCACGTACGGCTGGTTTTCCGAGCTTTTGGATCTGGAAATTGCAGAGCAGAGGCTATGCAGCATGGCCGTGCCTACCGTGATTCCTCAGGTGCCAGGCCCAGGCCCTGCCTGACTCATGGGTTGTATGGACAAGAGGCCATTGTGCTCAGGGTGCCAGGGACCCCAGGCTCCTGAGAGTGAGGGGCTCAGAGCTTCCCCAGCTGTCGCCTTCACACCTGGCCACTTGCCCCTAGATCTGCTGGACCCTGAAACACACTCCTCCCCTTGCTGGCTGGTTGTGGGTGCCATGGTGTCACAGCCCCTGGAGACAAACTCCCCACCCCCACCAACGTTTGTCCTCTCCAGAGAGCACCTTATCTGCATTTACGCCCAGGTGGCTCCCAATCTTCTTAGACTCCAAGGTGCTGGGTATGGCAGGAGCCAGAGATGGAGCCCAAGCCCGCCCTGGTTTTACAGATGAGGGAACTGAGACCTAGAGAGGGTGAGTGAGTTACCTAGACTCACACAGTGGGTCAGTCTGGCACTGTACTAGGTGATTCCTGGCAGGGAGAAGGGTGCTGGAGGCATGTTTAAAAATCAGGGACTGGAAGAGCCTCTTAGCCTCAGAGAAGACATCTGAAGCAGCCTCCCAGCCACAGCGAGCGCCCCCCGCCCCCATCCCAATGAGGTGGGAGAGGTTCCCAGGTGCAGGCGGAGGAAAGGGGTCATGCAACCACGTCCTTGCCTCCCGCCGTGAGTGTACCCTGAGTCCCCAGGTTTGCTCAGCCGCAGCAGGGCCAGCCCCGGCGGCTGGAAGGCGGCGGCTGGGCCCGGAGTGGGTGTGGGCGTCCCCGGCCTCCCCCCGCCTCCGCAGGCGCCCCCCACCCCCCCAGCAGGCGCCCCGGTCCCTGTGTGGGCTGCTTTGACTCAGCGCCGGGAGCCGAGCTTAGGCAAACCACGCCGCACTGGACGCCATTCAAGCTTTTACAGGCCCTCAAATTGGGGCTGGAGCCGGAGAGGAAATACTAAAATCCTGTGTACACAACTTCTGTCTGGGCGCGCCGGGGCTCTGGGAGAATCAGGCGCGGCGAGGGACACATTTGGACTGTTCAAGGGCTCCTTTCCCCTGCTCTGCTTTTAACAGGCATCACGATATGTCGCCTAAAACCAACACTCCTGGGTGTGGGCGCCAGGAGGGTCTGCAGAGTGTGTGAGCTGAGGCGCAGCGGAAGGAACTAAGCTTTTCTCCTGCCCCGCACGTGCCAGGCACACATGCGTCCAAAGTTGGGTTCAGAAATCCCTGTGGTCCATACACCACACATTCTGCAGGGCCCAGGCCCCTTCCCCTGCAGAAAGATGCAGCTGTCGGATGCTGGATCCTGAAAGCCTGGGCTTGGGAGTTAGGCAGGCCTGGGTGGAATCCCGGCTCCCCACTTGGCAGCACTGTGACTGTGGGGAAGGGCCTCTATTTCCTCATCTGTAAAATGGGCTTGATCATGGTAAGTTACCTTGGAGGTTAAAGGCATGATGTAGGTGGGGAACTAGCTCAGAGCCTGGCACATAGTAGGTGCTCACTAAATGGTAGCTGTTAGTATTTATATGGATTAATAGTGATAGCATCCTGTTGAGCCTGGCACATGCTAAGTGCTGCCTACAAATCAATTCATTTAATCCTCACAGCAGCCCCATGAGGTAATACTTTAACCCCATTTTAAGGGCAGAAACTAGGTCAATTGATTGACCTACCCAAGGTCACAAAGCTGGTGACTGGCTGGCCAGTCAACTGAACAAATGAACAGTTGAACCCAGGCCATCATTTTCATCATGCAGGTGATTTGCCACACTCTGAACTGTAACAGAGGAACTGGTGGCCAGAGCTGCTGGTGAGCTGTGTGTCCATGCCATCCTCAGCCTGGCACCGGCCCCCCACACCTGGGCCTCATCCCACTGTCCCAGTTCCAGCCCTGCCAAGTGCCCTCAAGCACTTCCCACCTTGGCCCACCAAGTGTCCGAGCTGCCCCCTCCTACCTCTCTGCCTTGGCTCAGCCTTTCCCCCACTCCCAAGCTCGCTGGCTGCCTGCCTGTGCATCAGGCCACTCGCTGGCCACCCCTCCGGTGAGGCTGGCTCCTCTGAGCTGCAACACTTCCACCCAAAACCAGTGCCTTCAGCCTCCCTTCTTTTTGACTTGGGCCATGCTGGTCTGTGATGTGTTTGTTTCCCTCATTCTGGTCCTTCGTCAAACCCTACAGATCTGAGGCCAGACGTAGTGGCTCATGCCTGTAATCCCAGTACTTTGGGAGGCCAAAGAGGGTGGATCACCTGAGGTCAGGAGTTCAAGACCATCCTGGCCAACATGGTGAAACCCTGTCTCTACTAAAAATACAAAAATTAGCCAGGCATGGTGGCACGCGCCTGTAATCCCAGCTACTCAGGAGGCTGAAGCATGAGAATTGCTTGAACTGGGAGGCAGAGGTTGCAGTGAGCCAAGATCATGCCACCGCACTCCAGCCTGGGCAACAGAGCAAGCCTCCATCTCAAAACACAAAAACAAAAAAGCCCAAAACCCTACAGGTCTGGTCTAGTCTTTTGTGCAGAGCAGGGTCTCCCATTTGTGGAAATGAATTTTCACTGGTGGTGAATATTGGGTGATTGGGGACATTATCCTCACTGGTGACTTGTGCGAAGGAAAAAGAGAAGCCCCAGACAGTTTGTATAAGGAGGCAGGAGACAATGTGGGCATCACCCGGTGTTCCTGACATCTGCTGCCAAGCATGTGGGGGTGTGACTCCCCTGCCCACCCTTCCCCCTACACCCCCCTTAATTGTTCTGTCATCAGGGCCTCCCAGGACCCCATGCTGTCTCAGGTAACAGCAGAGACCTTGCAGGCATGTGAGCTCCTGGCTGGGCTGCCTTATACCAGCAGCCTGCAAAGGTTTCCATTCTGGGATCAGAGGGGCTCCAGGCCTGCCCATGAGCCGCGTGACGCCAACCTCAGCATGGGCCATGCCAGGCCTGAGACCACATAGTGGATCTCCCAGACCTCTGCTGGGCAGCTAGAGTTGTCATCCTGCTTCCCCCAAACAACCCAAACCCCCAGTGCCCACACCCAAGAGGCATGACAATTTCGTGGAAATAACATGGCCCTTGGAATCCAGAGATCTGGGTGTGGGTCCTGATACTGCAGTTCCATGAGGTCTTGGGCAAATCACTTAACCTTCCTGTGAGCCTCAGTTTCCCCATGGCAGTGATCATGTATATTTTACTTTGGGATTGAGAGACAGGAGAGGTATGAGAGCACCTGGCACACTGTGGGAGCTGAAGTGTTGGTTTAAGTGGGAGTCACAGTTGTGGTGGGGAGCTAGACTTGAGGGGTGACAGGATGACCCAGTGAGCTGGCCCAGCAGTAAGAAGGGAAGAGTTGATGATGGAAAGGCTGGCGTCCCCTGGTCTGGCCTCTGCAGGACTCGTAGTTGACTCTCCCCACCCCTTAGAGTGGGGGGCGTTTCTGGCCCCAAACACTTCACATCTTTGAAGCTTGGGGGAGAGATGCATGTACAGATGAAGGCTGCTGGGAGTCTGGAGTGCCATGTGGGATACCCTAGACATCTGGCAGAGCTGCAGTGGTGCCCTATGGGTGCAGACTGGTATGGGACCACACGTGAGCCACCCCAGGGGCTTCCAGAAGGGCACGGTGCCAAGGCAGCTGAGGATCTGTGAGTAAGGATCCTAAGGGGGCCAGAGAACCCAGGGGCATGTTACTTGTGTCTAAAAATTGGCAGATTGAGGGTCAGGGCATCTGGGCGGCTCCAGTGAACAGGAGAGAATGCACACTCGCCACTAGGTGCTGCTGGTACTGTACCCCCGGGAGAGCTGGTGGACTTGGAGCAGAAGCAGTCTGCATGGCATGGCAGCGCCCTCTGCTGGCCAGGCTGGGCTGGCATCCGCGGTACAGGAGTAGGGTGATCCTCACACCTGGCATGAACAGCGCCACCACTTCAAGCAGCCAGGGCTCAGGAGCAGGAGGGACCCTGGTAGGTGGGAAACTCATTCCCATTTCCAAATAAGAAAACAGGCTAGGAGGAGTGCAGAAAGTTGCTCAGGGTCCCACGGCTATTAAATGGCGGAGCCAGACCCATCCTGCAATGCCCTTCCTTCTACCCCAGACCGAATCATTTTATGCAAAATGTAACAGGACTCAGGGATGCGGGAAACAGTACCCTTCTTTATTTTATTAAAATCAAATTAGATCTGACTCCGCCTCTGGCTGGGCTGCAGAAAACTTCATTCTGACTTGCTTTTGGAGGTGGGAGTGGGTGCTGCTCCTCCCTAGGCCTGTGCAAGAGCCAGGGAGTCTAAAGTGATGCCAGAAAATGGGTGTGAGGGGGTAGTGTTTAAACGTGAAGTGCGTCAGGGCCACTGTGAGAGCTTCGTGTCCAAGCCTCAGGGGGGCTGAGGTGCCTCCTTGCCCAGTTTGGCAGCCTAGTGCCTGAGGCCATGCCACTCACTCCCCTGAGGTCCCCTACAGCTTGGCCATGCCACCTGAAGTCCTGCCCCCCACCCCCACCTCAGCAGGCACTGCTGCTCCCAGCCATGGAGTTCTCTCAAAACCTTCCTCAAACCTTTTCCTCCCCTCCCCAACCCCCAGCCTAACAGCCTTCAATTGCTCCAGATTCCAGAAAAGAAAAGCAGGAAAGGTTGGCTGAACAGGGAAGGAAAATATGTCAAAAACAAAAGACAAATGATCATCTCAGGAAAAGTTCCTGGCCCTCTAAACTCTGTGCGGGGTAGCCACACGTGCCCGTGGCAAAGCGCTGTGTCCTTGGAGAGCCCTGCATGCTGCAACTGAAACCAACAAGACACGGCTCAGACAGGGAGCAGGTTAGTTGACTCCATTTGCAGAAACTTGGGGCAAGGGGTTGGATGTGAGGAATGTGGCATGCCACTCCCCACCTGAAGCAGTGAAAGTTAAAAGGAGGTTATGGAAAATTGGGGAAGGGGCTAAATGCCCAGGAGCCCGGATGCAAAGCCAATCCTATCTGAGAAGAATGAACTTGGGGCCACTTGTTGTCATCACAGCTATAAAAAGGGCCTGGCAGGTCCAACTGTGGCCCTCTGGATTCTGCAGCAGCCAGATCTGCAGTCTTCAGTTTTGAATCTCTAACCAGGAGATTTGGTTAGATATCTAAATTAGAGGCCTAGTTATCCTTAGCTGTTGTGTTCAGTCCTCAAATCTTGTTATTCTGTTTATAAATAGGGCAAAATAAGAAGTGACCTTTAATTTTCTTTTTTTTTTTTTTTTTTTGAGACTGAGTCTGGCTCTGTCGCCCAGGCTGGAGTGCGGTGGCCGGATCTCAGCTCACTGCAAGCTCCGCCTCCCGGGTTCACGCCATTCTCCTGCCTCAGCCTCCCGAGTAGCTGGGACCACAGGCGCCCGCCACTTCGCCCGGCTAGTTTTTTGTATTTTTTAGTAGAGACGGGGTTTCACCGTGTTAGCCAGGATGGTCTCGATCTCCTGACCTCGTGATCCGCCCGTCTCGGCCTCCCAAAGTGCTGGGATTACAGGCTTGAGCCACCGCGCCCGGCCTAATTTTCTTTAATGAGCTATTAACTCAACTTGAAGACACTAAGCTCCCCCCGACCCCCCAAAAAAAGCACTCGTGGCAATAAAACTGTCAGCCCAGTGTCACCCGTTACCCAAGGGTGGCACCCTTGTCCTGCTGGAGATGGCACATCTGCTGCTTCGAGAGCCCTTTTCTAACCTGGGAAAGCTTGAGTTTAAACATGAAGATAGTGAAATAAGGTAAGCCTTTAGAAGCAAAACTTTCATGCTAAGTTTAGGAGTAATCTGTGTATGTTTGTTTCTTTAAAATACTGTAACAGTCTAAAGAATCTAACATTAAAGACCGACAGATTGGCCTGTTACCTCCAGTTTTAAATATGTACTAGAATTTAGACTTGTCCTGGAACCAACCTAAGTGTCCACCAGTTGTTGATTGGATAAAGAAAATGTGGTTTGTATACCCCATGAAATACTATGCAGCCACAAGAATGAACCAGATCATGTCCTTTGCAGCACCGTGGATGGAGCTGGAGACCATTATCCTAGGTGAACTAACTCAGAAGCAGAAAATAGAAAACCTCATGTTCTTACTTGTAAGTAGGAACTAGACAATGGGTACACATGGCTGTAAAGATGGAGATAATAGACACTGGGGACCCCAAAAATGGGGAGGGGGCTGGGAGCAAGGAGAAGGGCTGAAGTGGGGAGAAGGGTTGAAGAATGACCTATTGCATATAATGTTCAATATCTGAATGATGAGTACACTAGAAGCCCAGGTTCCACTCTTACACATATAATACCCATATAACTCAAGTACACGTACTCCCTGAATCTAAAATTTAAAAAAAATTTTTTTTAAGAATTAGACTTGTGATTTCAAGTTATAAAGGGAAAAAATTGACCTTATTTTTGTGAATATTATTGGGATTTCAAGGAAAACTGATGCTTCACTATTTTAATAACATTTTCTGTCTTAGATTTATAAGAATTTATTATTTGAAGATATTTTGCTTGTTAAGGCTGTTTTGCTTTGGTTTTTATTATTGGCATTATTTGGCATTTATTTGGAATTTATTATCTGAAGATATTTTGCTCTGTTAGGCAACTGAAGTGCTTACAAAAGAAATGTAATATATTACATTTATAATGCAGTTCACAGTGTTTAAGAGAATTTAATTAATTAAATTTACAAATGATTATTAAGGGAACTTAGTGTCTTCAAGTTAATAGCTCATTAATCAAAGAAAATTGAATGTTGCTGTTTTTATTTTGCCCCATTTATAAACAGAATAACAAGATTTGTAGACCGAGCATAACAGCTAAGGATAACTAGGTTATTTCATTTTAATGGAACATTAATTTAAAACCGAAGCAACTGTACGTAGTCCTTTCTGGACTGCCCTCAAACCTTAAAATAAAAAACAAAACAGTCCCGAGTGACAGATATTAATGCGAATAGCTAATGTTTGTATAGTGTAATACTCTCATTTTATCTTCCATTACCGATGAGAAGCACTGGGAGGTTAGTAACTTGCTCAAGGCCTTGTGTCTAGGAAGTAGTGCAAGTTGGAGTGGAGCTTGGCTCTTTGACTCCGGAGGCTGCACTCTTAACCACAGTGTCAGAGGATGTTTGGGTCTTGGTTTCTAGGGTCTGCAACTGAGGTCCCTGGAGAAGGGCTAACACTTTCCTAACATACTCCAGTGAATGCTGTCTGGTCAGCACTCCCACTTGCTCAGTCACTTTGGTTCTCAACAGAAGATGTGGGCCGATCCTGGCTGCCTAGAGTTGAACCCCAAAGTACGGCCACAGGTGTGTGTCCTTACAAACATGGAAATTCTGATATCCACGTATGACCAGTTACAGATGTGAACTGTGAGAGCTATGCATTATTTTCTTCCTTGTGAAATACATTCACCATTTTCCCTCACTGTCTTTCTCCCAATCATTTACATTTTAAAAGTTGGTGGCATTTAGCATTACAGTATAGTTTTTAGGTAACAGCAGAAAGTTCCAGTGGGACTGGTGACTGAACTAGATGAGGAATTAACGTAGCCCAGAGATGGAAGCAGTGGCCTTCGTGTCGAATTTTTTGTGGAGAGGATGAGTATGTCTTCATCTAGGCAAGTAGTGGCTATGTCCTGCTAGGCAGAGCGTGGGTTGTAGTCAGCGTTGTCACATGGAAGTTTAAACATGGGTGACATGGGAACTATTTGGTGGAGTGCGCTGGGTTGTGTCTATTGTCTCTCACCGTCTCTGCCATCCTCTCTACTGCTGGGACTGGAAATCTGAAAACTGTATTCCAACACTCCCTTGTCTTTCTGCCTGTTAGGTTCTGCTAACAGTGGGGAGGGGACATCTGGCAGCACCTCTCCCAAGCAGCAACAGTAGCAGTGGTGGCAGCAACAGCAGCAGCAGCTGGTGAGTATGGGCCCCTCGGTAATACCATTTTCCCTTTTGCTTCCTGTAGGTAGAAATATGTAGGTAGTCTTATGTTCTTACAGCAATTCTAACACCTCTGTCACTAATGCTTTGTGTTTAATCTCTCTATTTAAAATGTTTGCCATCGTTTCCACTCTGCTGATTGGATGCTGATTGATACAGATCTCATTCTCTGTTTGCTTGTTGTGCTCAGCTCTTTGATTTTAAGATAGGTCCATCTTGCACTGTAGACACCAGGTTGGTTGCTTCTGACTGCCACATAGTACCATGGAGCATGCGTCAGCCACATTGTACGTCCCCCTCTCCAGGATTGCTCATTCAGATTGCCGCCCAACACGCTGTGATAATTTTTTTTTTTTCTTTTTTGAGACAGTCTCGCTCTGACGCCCAGGCTGGAGTGCAATGGCACAATCTCAGTTCACTACAACCTCTGCCTCCCGGGTTCAAGCAATTCTCCTACCTCACCCTCCTGAGTAGCTGGAATTACAGGCACGTGCCACCACACCTGGCTAATTTTTGTATTTTTAGTAGAGATGGGGTTTCACCATGTTGATCTAGCTGGTCTCGGACTCCTGATATTGTGATCCTCCCGCCTCAGCCTCCTAAAGTGCTGGGATTACAGGTGTGAGCCACCGTGCCCAACTGATAAATATTCTTAAACGTGGTCTTTTTAGAGCTGTGTGTGAATTCCCCAGGATAAAAGTATATACTCAGGAGTGAGATTGCTTGATCACAGATCATAGCTATGTCATATGCTAAGTACTGTAAGATTACACTCCGAAGTAGCCATGCTCCCCACCCAGATAATACTACATGCATTATTCTATAACTGGATTTCTTTCACTTTATATATGACAAAAATGTAAAGAGTTGCAACTGGGGAAATTTAAGAAAAAAATTAAGGTGCAAACTATAATCAACTGTGGAAACAACCAAAACTGGGTTTAGTGTAACAGCTTCTAGAGTCCGCCTGCACAGCCTATCTACCACTCATTAGCTGTGTGACCTTGGGGTAATAGCCTAACCTCCCTGTGCCTGCCTCAGTTTTCTCATTGGTAAAATGGATGTAATAATAGTACCTACCTTATTTTAGGATGTTATTAAATAATGTACATAAAGTGCTTAGACTACTCCCTGGCGCATAGCAAGAACCCAATGACTGTTGGCTATTATTGTTGAATATTTAGGTAATTTCCAGTTTTTTTGCTATTTCTCAACAATGCTCCAATGACATTCAGGGTTTTTTTTTTTTAAATTTAATGTGGCAAAAAACACATAACATTATATTTGCCATGGAAGTTCAGAATTCTTAAGTGACCACCTGAATACTCACGCTAGAGCTCTGGCAGTGAACACCAGCCTGGGTCTAACAACTTTTTGGCTTGGGAGACTTGGATCTCTTTAGAAGTAACAGGATCTCTTCAGACTGCCTGTTCCAATTGCTGCATGGTCAAGGCCTGTGGCTGGAAGTCCCCTTCCAATGGTTTCCCGATTTCTGCATAGCCAATCGCCTGACCAGGGCCAGCTTGAGCTTCTGAGCTTCTGAGGTGGGTAAGTCTCCATAGTCCTAATCTCAGGTCAGGTAGGGAATGTCTGTGCGCAGTTGCATGACATGAAGGGGCAGCATTGATTCAAATCCCTGCTCCGTGGCTTAGCATCTGTGTAATCTTGGGAAGTGATGCCACCTCTCTGAGCCTCTGTTGCCTCATCTGTAAAATGGGAATGATACCTGTTTCACTGTGTTGATGGATTTGAGAATTGCAATGTGTCTTAGTCTGTTCAGATTGCTATAACAAAATACCATAGATTAGGTGGCTTATAAACAGCAAATATTTATTTCTCACAGTTTTGGAGGCTGTGAAGTTCAAGATCAAGGCACTGCAGTTTCAGTGTCTGGCGAGGGCCTCCTTGACTGGTTCAGAGACAATATCTTCTTGCTATGTTCTCCTCTGGTAGAAGGAACAAGCTAGCTCTCTGGGGCATCTTTTAAAAGGGCATGAACCCCAATCAGCAGAGTTCCACTGTTATGACCTAATCACCTCCCAGGGGGAGTTATTTGCATGCCTGTAACTGAAGAGCAGTCCTCCTCTATCAGGGAAAGTTGTCCTCTTCGACCAAGCACACAGCTTCAAGAGGAACGCATGTGAAGTGGTGAGGGAGGAAGGGGACACCCACTTAGCCAGCCTCACATCCTACCATACTTTTGATTTCTATCATTTCCTTTTGATTCTTTCCTAGATTTCTGATTTCTCATCTCTCTGCTTATATTACCCATCTGTTCTTGTATGTTGTTTACTTTTTCCATTAGAACTTGTAAGTAATTTTATGTGTCAATTTTGAGGTTCTAAGATGCTTGTTGAAAGTGAAGATATTTAAAGTGTTGAAAGAAACAAACAACCATTACATGCTGTAGCTAATGAAATTATTCTTCAAAAGTGAAGGAGAAATAAGATTTGCTCCCAAAGGGTATTTGTAGCTGTTAGACCTACCTTCCAAGAAATGTTAAAATAAAATTTTCAGAGAACAGAAAAATGAAATAGGGCCAGAAATTTGGATCTAAAGAAATGGAGAATGTCAGAAAAGGAGTAAGTTTAGATTGGCTGACTGTAGACAAAAAAAAAAAAAAAGGAATAAATGAGGTCAAATAAAATATTTGTCTTATTTTTAATTACTTTGATAGATTATTACTTTGTTCAAAGTAATAATAGCAACAATGTGTTGGGTGATTATAGAATATGGATAAGTGAAATGAATGTTAATTGTGTTGTAAGTATAGGAGGGAGGAATTAGGAATAGTCTTCTTATAAATGGACTTACATTAGTTGTAAAAGTATATGGAAAACTCTAGGGCAACTTTTAAAAATTTTAAAGAAGACATAATTGATATGCTACAAGAAAGAAAACAGAATCATATAAAATGCTTACTTAAAACCAGACAAGGCAGAAAAAGAGAGAAAATTTTTTAAAGGAAGTAAGAACAAGTGCAACAAATAAAAAACAGCTGCAAAGATGTTAGAATGTCAACCTAACTATATCAACAATCACTAAATGCGAATGGTCTAAATACACGAATTAAAAGAGACTGTCAGAGTGGATAAAACAAAGCAAGACCCCAACTATATGTTCAGAGCAATCTTCTTTAAATATAAAGACCCAGATAGATTCAAAGTAAAGGAATGGAGAAAGATAAACTATGCTGTCACTAGTCAAAAGAGACCTAGAGCCGCTATGTTAATTTCAGGCAAAGCAGATTCAGAACAAGGAAAGCCGTCAGGGATAAAGAATACATAACAACTATCATTATGTATTCTTCTACCTCATTAGTGACAGCGTAGTTTATCTTTCTCCATTCCTTTACTTTGAATCTATCTGGGTCTTTATATTTAAAGAAGATTGCTCTTAACATGTAGTTGGGGTCTTGCTTTTACCCACTCTGACAGTCTCTTTTAATTCGTGGGAACATCACACACCGGGGCCTATTAGAGGGTAGGGGGAGTGGGGAGGGATAGTATTAGGAGATATACCTAATGTAAATGACAAGTTAATGGGTGCAGCACACCAACATGGCATATGTATACATATGTAACAAACCTGCACGTTGTGCACATGTACCCTAGAACTTAAAGTATAATATTAATAATAATAATAATAATAAAATACATAACAATAAAGACATCAATTCTCTAAGAAAACATAGCAATCTTTAATGTGTAGGCACCTCAAACTATCTGAGGCAAAAACTGATAGAACCGCAAGGAGAAACAGACAAATCCACTATTATATTTGGAGAGGCCAACACCCCTCTATCAGTAATTGACAGCCCCAGAAGGTGGAAAATCAGTAATTACATAGTTTACCTGAACAGCCGCATCAATTGTCTGGATTAAATTGACATTTACAGAATACTTCATCTAACAACAGCAAGAATATACAGTCTACACAAGCTCATGTGAAACATTCAGCAAGTGTTTGATATTGAATGTTTATGTCCCTCCAAAATTCATAGGTTGAAGCCCTCACCCCCATGTGACTGTATTTGGAGAGGGGGTCTTGAAGGATGTAATTAAAGTTAAATGAGGTCTTAAGTGGGGAGACCCCATCCAATAGGATTGATGTGTTTTTTTTTTTTTCTTTTGAGACAGGATCTCACTCTGTCACCCAGGCTGGAGTGCAGTGGTGAGATCTCAGCTCACTGCAACCTCAGCATCCACAGCTCAAGTAATTCTTCTACCTCAGCCTCCCGAGAAGCTGGGACTACAGGTGTGCACCACCGCACCCAGTTAATTTTTGTATTTTTTATACAGACAGGGTTTCACCATGCTGTCCAGGCTGATCCTGAACACCTGGGATCACATGATCCACCTGTCTAGGCTTCCCAAAGTGCTGGGATTATAGGTGTGAGCCATGGCTCTCCACTGGATTATAAGAGGAGACACCGGAGCGCTTGCATTCTCCTGTGCTTCTCTCTGTCCCTTCCTCCCTCCCTCTCCACATTGGTCGTGTGACCACAATGCAAGAAAGTGGCTGTCTGCAACCCAAGGGAAGAGCCCTCACCAGACACCAACCTGGCTGGCACCTTGATCTTTGAATTCCAATCTCCAGAACTGTGAGAAAATACATTTTTGTTGTTTAAGCTACCTGGTGTATGGTATTTTGTTTTAGCATCCTGAGCAGATGAAGACATCAAGAGAGAACACTTCTGGGCAATAAAACACACTTTAACAAATGTAAAGGAATAGAAATCATACAAAGTATGGTGTCAAATCACAATAGAATTGAAAAGGTCGCATACACGTGAGTGTCCTGGAGTTTAAGCTCCACTGGCTTCAGGCAAATCTGCTTCTGCTGGTGATTTCCTTCCAGGCAGGGTGGGTCAGCCTCTCTGTGCACAGCTGTCCATTGCAAACTTCTCTCCCTCTCTTTATGGCTGGGCTCCAGGACATGTGAAGAAGGAAGTTCTGAGGTTATAGGGACGCAGCCTCCAGGGCACAGCCAGCTAGCCTCGGTAACCATTTGGAGGCCTAGTGTATTAGTCAGGGTTCTCTTAGAGGGACAGAACTAATTTTTTAATATATATATATGAGTGTGTTAAGTATTAACTCACAGGATCACAAGATCCCACAATAGCCTGTCTGCAAGCTGAGGAGCAAGGAGAGCCAGTTCGAGTCCCAAAACTGAAGAACTTGGAGTCTGATGTTCAAGGGCAGGAAGCATCCAGCACGAGAGGAAGATGTAGGCTGGGAGGCTAGGCCCGGCTCACCTTTCCACATTTTTCTGTATGCTTTATATTCTCTGGCAGCTGATTAGATTGTGGCCACCAGATTAAGGGTGGGTCTGCCTTTCCCAGCCCACTGACTCAAATGTTAATCCCTTTTGGCAACACCCTCACAGACACACCCAGGATCAATACTTTGTATCTCTCAATCCAATCAAGTTGACGCTCAGTATTAACCCTCACACCTGGTAACAGGAGATTTCTGTAGCCAGGAAAGTGAGGAAGTGGGAAGGTATCTCACAGGATGGTCCCGAAGAGCCATTAGAGTCTTCCCTCTGGCCTTGCAGGGGCCTATGCAGGTAGCTGCGTGGAGCCTTTCTTTGGGTCAAGGAGATGATGTCCCCTTCACTGACTTTTGCACTTCCTTGAGTCTGCAGGGGAGTGTCCATCCAGCCTCAGAGTGAGCAGCAGCAGCTGACCAGATTGGAAGACATTTCCAATGTCTTCCGTGGCAGCTGTGATGTGTTGTGTGGTAGCAGCTGAGGATTGCTGTGTGTAATCTTTGAGGTTCCAAGATGCTTTTTGGAAGTGGAGCCTGGTCAAGCAGCAGAAAGGACAGCTGGATCCATGCTGGGTGGGGTGAGGTGGGGTGCATGTCAGGGAAGTTGGCTTCAGCTGGAACTGGAGGTTGGCTTCAGCAAAGGAGGTTGAACATCACTGATTCCTGACCTGCAGCACCCAAATGGTCACAAAGAGATGTCATGGGTTTGAGGAGGCCACAGAGCCAACAGCTTTAGTGTCTTCAGAAGGATGAAGAAAACTTGAACAACATTTTAAAATAGCTTTATTGAGATATAATTCACATCCCAGAGAATGCATCCATCTAAAGGGTACAATTCAATGGATTTTTGTATATTCACAGAGCTGTGCATTCACCACTGCAATTAATCATAGAACTTCTTCATTTACTCAAAATACCCCAGCACGCCTTAGCTATCACCCTAATTCCTCTATCTCCCCCAGCCCTAGGCAACCATTAATCTCCTTTTTGTATCCATGGATTTGCCTATCCTAGACATTTCATATAAACTGAATCATGCAATATAGGACGCTTCTTTCACTTTGTGTAACGCTGTCAAGGTACATCCAGGTTATATCAATTTCTCATTCTTTTTATGACCAAATCACATTCCATTGTATGGCTATACTACATTTTATTTATCTGTTCATCAGTTGGTGGACATTTGGGTTGGTTTCCATGTTTTTGGCTGTCAGAAATAATGTCGCCATGAACATTCATGTACAAGCTTTTGTGGGGACATGTGTTTTCATTTCTCTTGGGCATATGCCTAGGAGTGGAATTGAGTCACATGGTAACTTTATAACCATTTGAGGAACGTCCAGACTGTTTTTCAAAGTGGCTACAACATTGTACCTCCCCACCAGCAATGTGCAAGGGTTCCAGTTTCTCCACATCTTTTTCAACTTTTTTTATCATTTGACTTTGTTTTTTTTTTTTTTTTTTTTTGAGACAGAATCTCACTCTGTCGCCAGGCTGGAGTGCAGTGGCGTGATCTCAGCTCACTGCAACCTCCGCCTCCCAGGTTCAAGCGATTCTCCTGCCTCAGCCTCCCAAGTAGCTGGGACTCCAGGTACTTGCCACCATGCCCAGCTAATGTTTGTATTTTTAGCAGAGACGGGGTTTCACCATGTTCATCAAGAAGGTCTTGATCTCTTGACCTTGTGATCCACCTGCCTCAGCCTCCCAAAGTGCTGGGATTACAGGCATGAGCCACCACGCCTGGCCTCATCTGACTTTTTAATTAAAGCTATCTTAGTGGACATGAAGTGATATCTCATTATGGTTTTGATTTGCATTTCTCCCATGACTAATAATATTCAGGACCTCTTAATGTGCTTATTGGCTATTTGTATATCTTTTTTAAGGAAATATCTATTCAGATCCATTGCTCATTTTTGAATTGGGCTATTTGTCTTTTTATTCTAGAGTTGTAATTGTTCTTTATATATTCTAGATACAAGCAATTTATTATGTTTATAATTTGCAAACAATTTTTTCCCATTCTTTGGGTTATCTTTTCACTGTTTTGATAGTGTCTTTTGAAGGCCCAAAGTTTTTAATTCTGATGGTCAGTTTATCCATTTTTTCTTTAGTTGATCTTGCTTTTGGTGTCAATCTAAGAATGCAGTGCCAAATCCGGGGTCATAAGGATTTATCACTATGTTTTTTTCTGTGAGTTATAGTTTTAGCTCTTATTTATAGGTCATTGATCCATTTTGAGTTAGTTTTTTTGTACAGTGTGAAATATGGATCCAACTTCATTCTTTTGCATGTGGAAATTCAATTGTCCCCACATCATTTGCTGAGGGGACTATTCTTTTTCCATTGAAGGAGGTTGGCACTCTTGCTAAAAATCAACTGGCCGTAGATATATGGGTTAATTTCTGGGCTCTCAGTTCCATTCTGTTGATGTATAGATCTGTCCTTATGCCCATACCACACTGTTTTGATTACTTTCATTTTGTAGCAGGTTTTAAAATTGGGAAGCATGAATTATCCAACTTTTTCAAGACTGCTTTGGTATTTGTGTTTTCTTGAATTTTCATATGCATTTTAAAAGCAACTTGTCCATTGCTGTAGTCAGAATTTTGATAGGGATTGTATTGAATTTGGAATCTGGGAGCATTGCTATCTTAATAATGTTAAGTTTTTCAATCTATAAACATGGAATATCTTTCCACTCATTTAGATCTTCTTTAGTTTTCAACAGTATTTTGTAGTTTTCGGAGCATAAGTTTTGTACATCTTTTGTTAAGTATATTCATAAGTATCTTTCTGATGCTAATATAAATGGGATTTTTTTTTTAAGACAAAGTTTTGCTCTGTCACCAAGGCTGGAGTGCAGTGGTGTGATCTCAGCTCACTGCAACCTCTGACTCTCTGGTTCAAGTGATTCCCCTGCCTCAGCCTCCCAAGTAGCTGGGATTACAGGTGCCAACCACCACACCCAGCTAATTTTTTGTATTTTTAGTAGAGACAAGGTTTCACCATGTTGGCCAGGCTGGTCTCGAACTCCTGACCTCAAGTGATCCACCTGCCTCAGCCTCCCAAAGTACTGGGATTATAGGCGTGAGCCACTGTACCCAGACTGGAATTGTTTTCTTAACTTCATTTTTGATTTGCTCATAGCTATTGTATAGAAATACAACTGAGTTTTGTACACTGACCACATATCCTTGTAAACTTGCTAAACTCATTTATTAGTTTAATCCTTTTTAGTGAATTCCTTAGGATTTTCAACGTACAAGATCATGTTATCTGCAAATGAAGACAATTGTACTTCTTCCTTTCCAATATGGGTGGCTTTTACTTCATTTCCTTGCCTCATTGTCCTGGCTGGCCTCTTTAGTACAATGTTGAACAAACAGAAGCTGTGTGAACAGACATCCTTGTCTTGTTCCTGATCTTCTGGGGAAAGCATTTTGTGTTTCAGCTTTGAGTGAAAACCCATTAGCCGTGGCCTTTTCTAGATGTCCTTTATCAGGTTGAGGAGACCGAGTTCTTCAGAGGAGGAGCTGTGTCAGCTCTGAGGTGACACATAGCATTGTCAGCTTTCGGAGTTTGAGGTCCTGGCTGACCGGGAGTAGATGATGTCCTGAAGGATGTGGACATGATGTGCTGGGGCTCTGGGGACTTGAGGGGAGACCCCGCTGCAGACCTGGGTATGGGAATAAAAAGGCAATATCAAAGGCAGTAATTGGACCCATGGGAGTGGACCATTTCGGGAAGAGAAAAAAGCATCAGGGGCAGAGATGTGGGAGAGGGGAGGGGAGCCCGAGAAGTGGTCAGAGAAAGAGGAGAAAATCCAGATTGTGTAGGGAGGAGAGAAGTGCCCCAGCAACTGAAGACGGTGCCAGAGCCTAAGAGCCTACTGGCTGGGGAAACCTTGCAGAAGAATGGGCCAGACCCGCTGGGGGCCACCTGGTAGCCCAGCGCTGAGAGCTGTGCACGCGGCCTCACGACACCAGGTGGCGCGGTGGACCATTCTAACAGCCACTCCTCTTAGCCCTGGTGGTTTCTTTTCATTAACGACTAATGAATGAGCTGGGGTCTCACCAAACCCCTGTTCAACCGATTGGAACCTCTGAGAGGGGCTGTGACCTTCCTGAAAGCATTACAGGGGCATTGTGGCAAAGCTGGGGCTGCCTCCTCACCTCCTGGCTCCTATCCCAGGATCTCTCTCCAGTCACCCCCTACCCACCCCAAAGGGATCTAGAAAAGTGGCTGGCAGAATACCCAGTCAGAAGGCAGCCTGGAAGGACGTGAGGTCCACGAAACCCGTCTAGGTCCTCAGCATCACCCGCTTTTCAGTGTTGCTTGCGGTGAGATCACCTTCTGTGACTTTCCCATCAGTTCTCTGCTCCTGGTTCCCCACTCCCCATTCTCTTTCCACCCATAGCCACATGATTTTCAGTTTACACCAAATCGAGTCACTCCCCACGCCCCCTGCCCCTGTAACATCCCTCAGGGGCTCGAAATTGCTCCTTACCCCCACATTCATCTCCCTCATCGCAGTCACACCCTGAGCCTACACTCACTTTGTGATTTGGTTGCTAAAGCAGGACATGCTTCTCGAAAGCTGCTGGTTTTGCCTGGAACGCTCCTCCTGCCCTCCTCCTGGCCCCTA
Organism: Theropithecus gelada; assembly: GCF_003255815.1. NCBI lineage: Eukaryota > Metazoa > Chordata > Mammalia > Primates > Cercopithecidae > Theropithecus > Theropithecus gelada. Next base: position 106,915,724 of record NC_037681.1, read on the forward strand.
ATTAGCATTTTGGTCTCAGTTTAGACTCACTTGGCTTCCCTGGTGCGCTTCCGCGGTGCACCTCCCCTTTGCTTTGACACCTGCTTTGTCATGTTGACTTGTGTAGCATATTTTCCCTCTAGACTGAAGCTCCAGAACAGCAGGCAGGGTCCATGTTAGGCGCAGCCTGTCATCAGCGTCCAGCCATGGCTTTCTACAGGCCATGGGAACTAAAGGTGGTGGTGCTGGCAGGGCGGGATAGGAGCTGGCGCCAGGAGCCACAAGACAGTATCTCGAGGACAGCCCTGCTGGGTACTAAGATACAGCCCAGAGTGTCTGGAATGATGGGCAGAGCATCAGCTGGTTTCAGAGTTTGAACAAATGGTGTTCAGAACAGCATGGTCTGCCAGAACAGTCAGCCAGAGTGCCAGGACTGAGGGTCCTACAGAAGGACCCTTTCTGTCACTGTCACTTCCATATTCCAGAACCAGGGGTGTGGGAAAATAAAGCAATCGTTGAACCCGATTTCTGTCCCAAGTTTTGGAAAATGTGTGGGTGCATCTGTAGTAGCTAGGTGTCAGCAGGGCCTTTGTTCCAATCCAGTCAGAACTCAACCAGAATTGGGGCCAGTAGATCCTTGAGCCAGACAGTGACAACATGGAGGCACCCATAAAGCCGAGGGGTGACAAGCACCCAGCCATGCCATTCCTGTGGATACGAGGGTTGTTGGCCCATAGGACAAACTCTTCAAAACATTTTCCTCTCCCTTCCCTCTCGCAGCAAGTTGCATCAGTGGGTGGTAATAGAGGTCCTGAATTTCCCTAGTGCGTGGGCGGGACAGCTGAGGGCCTCCATGAACGCAAGTCTGTTACACAAAGGAAGTCACCTATCTCTTTATGTACATAGAAACTTCCAGAAGCCTAAAGAAATAAAAAAAAGATCTAAATGAGCTTTTCTCCTTTCTATTTCATATTTCAATGTTACAAATATTTAAAATCTTTTTTGGGGGGAGTATTCAAACTTGGACAATAAAAATTAGGCAGTCCAGGGGCTGGGCGTAGTGGCTCACACCTGTAATCCCAGCACTTTGGGAGGCCAAGGTGAGTGGATCACTTGATGTCAGGAGTTCAAGACCAGCCTGGCCAACATGGTGAAACCCTGTCTCTACTAAAAAAAATATAAAATTAGCCGGGCATGGTGGTGGGCACCTGTAATCCCAGCTACTCGGAAGGCTGAGGCAGGAGAATCACTTGAACCTGGGAGGCGGAGGTTGCAGTAAGCCGAGATCGTGCTACCGCACTCCAGCCTGAGCAACAGAGCGAGATTCTATCTCAAAAATAAATTAAAATAAATAAGTAAATAAATACATAAAAATTAGGCAGTCCTTTGTTTCTGCAGGAAGCTCTGACTCTGACAAACAGGAACAAGACTGTGGTCTTCGAATCTGGCTCTTTGCCCCCAGCCAGAATCTTCTCAAAATTGTTATCCAAAACTTGTCCACTTCCTGAAGACAGAGGATTCTTTCTAGTTGAGGGGAAATTAAACCAATGTACAATGCAGGAAGTGGTCTAGTTGAGGGGAAGTTAAACCAATGTACAATGCAGGAAGTGGGCAAGTTTGGGATAATGATTCTCTGCTAAATGGGTTGAAATTTAACATTGGAAATTAGTCTAATCTAGTCATTCAGATAATGAAAGTTAAACTATATTCATCTCTATTTTAGTAGAGATGGGTTTTCACCATGTTGGCCAGGCTGGTCTTGAACTCCTGGGAGGAAGTGAGCGAGGGAGAGGGGTGGGCAGAGAGACGGGAGAGGGAAAGAAAATCAGGACTGGCTGTCTATGGAGGGGGACTGAGGAAAATTCTGGAGACACTTTGAAGTAGTTTCAGGCTGAGATAGATGTCATCAGGAGAGCCCCTTCTGAAAGTGACTCCAAACGTCTTGGGATAAAGGTGCGAAAAACATAAACTAGGTTACTAGGAATAAGTACATAAAGCAGTGCATGTGGTGGTCATATTGTCCAAAGACAACCTCAGGATATTTGACTTGCTGACTGGGCAGTGTAGGAACCGAGGTTGCACACCCCAGTGTGCGTGAACCCAAAAGGAGCTGCTCCTCTGTGAAGCAGGAGGTTAAACGAGGTGGTTTTTCCATGCCTTGTCAGTCTTCTGTGGGACTAATAGTGGTCATGTTGGGAGAGCTAAAGAGTTTAGCAAGAAGACAGGAGGCCTGTCCCTCTGACCTCTCCTTAGCTGCCCCCCTGGCATCACAGTGCACACCATGTTCTTAAATTTAGGCCAAGTTTTGCTGACAAAAGTGATATAGGTGAGCCATCGGCAAAAGATGGAGAAGGGAAGGCCATTGACATGATATTCCACTCAACCTTTTGTTCAAGGACAAGATGCTTGGTTTAGGCTGGAATCTACAGTTTCATTTGTTTGGAGTCGGTATGTGCTATGGTCTGAATGTTTGTGACCCCCAAATTCATATATTGAAATCTAACCCCCAATATGATGGTGTTTTGAGGTGGTACCTTTGGGAGGTGATTAGGTCATGATGGTAGAGCCTCATGAGTGAGATTAACACCCTCACAAAAGAGGTCCCAGGGAGCTCCTATGCCCCTTCCACCACGAGAGGATGCAGCAGAAAGACAGCCATCTATGAACCAGGAAGTGGCACCTCACCAGACACTGTACCTTGGTCTTGAACTTCCCAGCCTCCAGAACAGACAGAAATGCATTTCTGTTGTTTATATACCACCCATTCTATGGTATTGTGTTGTAGCAACCCGAACACATGAAGACAGTGTGTGTGTGAAGGTTTTGAAGGTCACCCTCTTTTCATCCTATCACAATGGAAACTCACGCAGCTCTAGAATAAAACCCCACAGTCAAAAGGTCTTTTGCCCACCATTATTTTAAAGACAGGGTTGTACAATTCAAAATGATCAGATCTGTAGTAATTACCATCTTTTAAAAATAGTGTTTATTGAGCATAAAATGGATGGCCAAAAATTTTTAAAAGCAAATATTCAATACAATAGAGTTATATTATCTTGGTTTCCAAATTCCATGTAATAAATTCATGACAACTGCCTTGAACACAAAACACAGAGCCTCTGACTCAGGAACTTCCCTATTAGAGTTTGAAACTCCAGCCCACACTTTGATATACCTTTGGCAGGTCTCTGAAAAGGTAGGGTGCACACATATTTTGTAAACTTCAGCAGTAAGCTGGTTTTCCAAAATGTATGGATATGTACACAGACATGAAATGGGCCTATCTGGCTTTTGACACATTTAAAATATCATTTAAATCACAAGGACAATTACATATATATAAAAAAGCAACTGTTCTTTTATTGCTTCAGTTACCTATATTCCATTCCTCTTAGCACAAGACTCCCTTACCCCAGATTCTAGACCCAAGAGCTCTTCATTGCATTCAATCTTAGACCATCAACTACCCATCTTTACGTTCCACTAAAGATATGAAATCAAATAAAATCAAAACATATTTATTTAATGCCTATGACAGACAAGGCCTTGTTATAGGTTCTTGAGATGGAATAATAAAACTCTTTAACTGAAGAGTTTATAACTTAGTTACAGATGTACACTTGAATTACTCATTGCTTTAGGGCTGATGGTCAATTTCTTCCTACTTCAAATGAACCAGCCTGATGGGACGTCTTGATGTACTATGAGTAACAGTCGATGTGAAACTACCTTTTCATTTGACTACTGTTCTTGTTAATTTTTGAGACAGAGTCTCACTGTGTTGCCCAGGCTGGAGAGCAGTGGCGGGATCTCCCCTCACTGCAACCTCTGCCTCCCAGGTTCAAGTGATTCTCAAGCCTCAGCTTCCCGAGTAGCTGGGATTACAGGTGTGCACTGCCACGCCCAGCCAGTTTTTTTTGGAGATGGAGCCTCACTCTGTCTCCTAGGCTGGAGTGCAGTGGCGCAATCTTGGCTCCCTGCAACCTCCGCCTCCCAAGTTCAAGTGATTCTCCTGCCTCAACGTCTCAAATAGCTGGGACTGCAGGTGCCCGTCATCATGCCCGGCTAATTTTTGTGTTTTTAGTAGAGATGGGGTTTTACCATGTTGGCCAGGCTGGTCTCAAACTCCTGACCTCATAATCCATCCACCTTGGCCTCCCAAAATGCTGGGATTACAGGCGTGAGCCACCGTGCCTGGCCTAATTTTTTTATTTTTAGTAGAGCTGGGGTTTCACCATGTTGGCCAGGCTGGCTTGAACTCCTGGCCTCAAGCAATCCGCCTGCCTCTGCCTCTTAAGGTGCTGGGATTATAGGCATGAGCCACCGTGCCTGGCCTTGACTACTGTTCTTAATCAGCCTTAACTGAGCCTCAGTGCGTACTACCCCTGTCTTTTGTCATTGGTTGAGGTCATACCACTGTTTGGTAATTTAAGGTGGTATTTCATATGAGGGACCTAATATTTTAAATGAACTCATTGTCATAAATGTCAATCTTTTATTGGAACTGATTTTCTTCAGTAAGTCAAACATAAGACAGGTAACAGAGGATGGAATGAAAGCATATTGCTTCGTTAGGACTTCCAAATTCTTAGTGCACAGCTACCATGAGGTATCTACTGAATAGTTGTTTTCTGAAAATACATTTTGTAACTTTTCCAGCTACACAAAGGCTATAACGGCAGCATTTGCACAGTCTTGGATGGCAGCCTGACACCAGTGCAAAGCTTGATATCTCACTTCTTTCCCTGAGATAGAAGAAAATCTATAAACTTCTCTTCCTTCTTGCATGCTTTATTGACACAACTCACTGGAAAAATCCAATTTAAAAAAAATTGCAACTAAAAGTAAATTTCATATTATGCTAATATGGGATGCTTTTCTTCTTTGCTAAATGGGTTGAAATTTAACATTGGAAGTTAGTCCAATCTAGTCATTCAGATAATGAAAGTTAAACTATATTCAGCAGGCCGGTGCAGTGGCTCACATCTGTAATCCTAGCACTTTGGGAGGCTGAGGCTGGTGGATCACTTGAGGTCAGGAGTTCGAGACCAGCCTGGCCAACATGGTGAAACCCCATCTCTACTAACAATACAAAAATTAGGTGTGGTGGTGTGCACCTGTAGTTCCAGCTACTCGGGAGGCTGAGGCAGCAGAATCGCTTACCCAGGAGGCGGAGGTTTCAGTGAGCCGAGATCATGCCACTGCACTCCAGCCTGGGCGACAGAGTGAGACTGTCTCAAAAACAAACAAACAAACATTCAGCAGTTTAGACAGCAATTTCATATGAGGAACATAATTTTTAGTCAATAGAACTTGTGTGTGTGGTTTAATGAATAGTCTTCCTTCCCAATTTAGTTTGGTTTTATATTTATATTGAATGTTGGTTGTAGGCAAGGGTCACCCCAACTCAAGACAAATACCCTGCTTCATGAATACTCTAACTCAGACAAATACCCTGCTTCACAAATACCCCAACTCAGACAAATACCCTGCTTTACAAATACAAATCCATGCTGTGTAAAATGACCTTAGAAACTGGAAGAAGAGAAAATATAGAGCCAGAAGGTTGGACCAGGTGTCTTGCCTTCCAGTGGAAGGGGCAGGGAGTGAGATGTGTTTTCAGGTGCTCTCTGATACACTGGAATCTGCTACCCACTAGTCGAGAGCTGAGTGTATCATCATCTGGGTACCTTGTGTGAAGGGTTGGTGCCTGGAAAGAGGGCACTTGTCCCATTGGCAGCAAACATATGGACCTTTGAGAGGAGTATTTTGTCACGGTGTGTATATGAAGGAAAGGGTCCATTGTCCCACAGTTCTTGCTTGCTATACACAAGTGTACTAAAAAAGCTCACTTCATTTGAAGGGAAATTCTGCTGAACCACAGGGATTTTTCTTCTTTGTCAGCGGACTTACTGAAGTGCTCCAAAGAAAGAATGAAAAAATAACTCGCACTTGAATGCTGTAAACCTGATGAGGAGAATATGTCACCATTGCTTAATTTTCCTACAGTGCTCGCCTAAAAGGCTCTCTTGAGACAGTAAAAGGGCAAATTCTACAATCCTTTTTATATCTAGAGAGGTCCCAAAGTGATAGGGTTAGAATGTAGCCAAAACAAAGTGATTCATGGTTTTAGAAATCTTTAACAGGCTGGGCATGGTGGCTCACACCTGTAACCCCAAGACCTTGGGAGGCTGAAGCAGGAGGATTGCTTGAGTCCAGGGGTTCAAGACCTGCCTGAACAACATAGTGAGACCCTCATCTCTACAAAAAACTAAAAATTAGCTGGGTGTGGTGGTGCACACCTGTAGTCCTAGCTATAGAGGAGGCTGTAGTGGGAGGATTGCTTCAGCCCCGGAGGCAGGGGCTGTGGTGAGCCAAGATTGCACCACTGCACTCCAGCCTTGGGGATAAAGTGGGACCCTATCTTAAAATAAATAGAAATCTTTAATAACCTAGACTGCAGTGTGACCATCACTTTTTTTCCCTGTTATAACTAAGGCCTTATCTGCTACACAAATCACTGGTAACCAGGAGGTCGTTATTCACTAAAGAGCAGTCCAGGCAATAGACAAGTTTGACAAATTATTTCAACTACTGAGTCCAACAAATGAACATCCCACAGTTTGTGGAAACAGACATTGCCAATGCCTTACAGACATGTTCTTGGACGGATAAAGAAAGCAACAGAACACTTAGAACGCGTGAAGTTGTTGATAAGATCCCAGTTAGCTTTTGTTCTTAGAGAAGAAAAAAGAATGAAAAAGAAATGAAAATGGACTACAAGACACAGAAAATTACCTTAAAAGACCAAATCTCAGAATTACTGGCATTCAAGAAAAAGGTGAGCAAGAGCAAGGAGTAGAAAACTTATTCAAAAAAATAATAATAGAAAACTTTCCAAAACTTGAGAAACAGATAATATTCAGGTACAGGAAAGTCAGAGACTACCAAACAGATTCAAACCAAATAAATCTACCCTGAGGCACATAATGATCAAACTGTCAAAGGCCAAGGACAAAGAAAGCATCCTAAAAGCAGCAAGAGAAAATAATTACATATAAAGTAGGGCCAATTTGTCTGGCAAAATTTCTCAATCGAAACCATACTTCTCAATGGCCATGAAAGAATGGGAAGACACTTTCAAAGTATGGAAAGAAAAAAAATCTGCTATCCAAAAATATTGTATTCAGCAAAGCTATCCTTCAAAAATGAAGGAGAGATAAAAGTCTTTCCCAGACCAAAAAAAAAAAAAAAAGAAAAGTGGAGAGAATTCACCACCGCTATACTCACCTTACAAGAAGTGTCAAAGGGAGTTCTTCAATCTAAAAGAAAAATACTGGCTGGAAGGTGGTGGCTCATACCTGTAATTCCAGCATGTTGGGAGGCCAAGGTGGGAGGATTGCTTGAGTTCAGGAGTTTGAGGCCAGCCTGCATAGCATGGTGAGACCCCATCTCTACACAAAAAATAATTCACTGGGCACAGCAGTGCCTGTAGTCCCAGCTACTTGGGAGGCTGAGGGAGGAGGACTACTTGAGCCCAAGCGTTCGAGCCGGCAGTGAGCTATGATAGTTTTCAAGAAACTAGAAAAGTAAAAGAAAAGAAACTAAAAAAGGAAAAGAAGAAAAAACCCACTAATGTGCAAAAAGAAAATATTTGAAGGTTTAAAACCCAGTGGTAAAATTAAATACATGAACAAACCCAGTGTTACTTTAATACTGCAATTGTGGTATATAATCCACATCATAACTATAGTATACAAATCTACCTATCTAGTATAAAGCCCCAAATACAAATCTATCAAAAACAATAATAGTTACAGCAACTTGTTAAGAGATAGGGAATATAAAGATATATAAATTGAGATAACATAAAACCAAGATGTGGGGAGGATGCAGTTAAAGTGTAGAGGTTTTTTCAGCTTTTTGTTTTTATATTTTTCTTTGTTTCTATTTTCTGTGTGATCTAAGTTGCCATCTCTTTAAAAATAACTTGTTGTATCCATAAGATTGTTTTGGTAAGCCTGATGGTAACCACAATGCAAAACCTACAGATTATATAAATATATACAGTAGATTCACTAAAAATAAAAAGCAATGTGTTAAAACATACTATCAGAGAAAATCACAAAGGAATACAGCAAGAAAGGAAGAGGGGAGTTACAAAACAATCAGAAAACAAGCAACAAAATGGCAGTAGTAACTCCTTACCTATCAACAAAAACATTGAATGTAAATGGACTCAGTTCTCCAATTAAAAGACATAGAATGGCCAAATGGATAAAGAAATACGACCTCACTGTATGCTGCCTACAAGAAGATCATTTCACTTCTAATGTGAAGGAATGGAAAAAGATATTCTATGTAATTGGAAACCAAAAAAGAGCAGGAGTAAGTAGCTGATATAAGTAAGTACTTATATGAGGTAAAACAGACTACAGATCAAAGACTGTAAAAAGAGACAAAGAAGATCACTAATGATAAAGGGAATAATTCAGCAAGAGGAAATAAGTATAAATATCTATGTACCTAACAACAGAGCTCCCAAGTGTATAATGCAAACATTAACAGATCTGAAGGGAGAGATAGACTGCAATACAATAATGGTAGGGGACTTCAACACTCTGCTGTAGGTAATGAACAGGTCATCCAGACAGAAAATCAAGAAACATTGGAGTTAAACTAGACACTAGACCAAATTAGTCCTGACACTTACAGAACATTTCACCCAACTGCTGCAGAATACACATTTTCTTCATCAGTACATAGAACATTCTCCAAAACAGACTGTATGTTAGGCCATAAAACAAGTCTCAACAAATGCAAAAAAGTAGAAATCATATCAAGGATATTTTCTGACCACAATGGAATAAAACTAGAAATTAATAACAAGGGGAACCTTGGGAAATACACAAACACATGGGAAATTAACACACTCCTGAATGACCTAGGGCCAATGGGGAAATAAAGAAAATTTTAAAAATTTCTGGAAACAAATGAAAACAGAAAATGATGTACCAAAATGTGTAGAATACAACAAAAATAGTACTGAGGGAATTTTATAGCAATAAATGCCTGTACTAAAAAAGTGGAAAGACTTCAAATAAACAACTTAATGATGTACCTCAAGAAACTAGAAAAGAACAAACTAAACTCAAAATTAGAAGAAAAGATATAAAATTCAGAGCAGAAATAAATGGAGACTAAAAAATAAAGAAAATCAATGAAATGAAAAGGGTTTTTTTGGCAAAAACAAAATTGACAAACCTTTAGCAAGATTAACTAAGAGAAGACTCAAATAAATAAAATTGTAAATGAAACAGGAGACATAATAACTGATGCCACAGACATACAAAGAATCATTAGAGGCTATTATGAACAGCTACATGACAACAAGTTGGAAAACCTAGAAGAAATGGGCAAATTCCTGGACACATACAACCTACCAAGATTGAAACCATGAAGAAATAGAAAATTTCAATGAACCAATAATGAGTAATGAGATTGAAGCCATAATAAAATGTCTTCCATCAAAGAAAAGTCTAGGACCTGATTGCATTATTGCTGAATTCCACCAAACATTTAAAGAAGAATGATGACTAATTCCATTCAAATGCTTCATACAAATTGAAGAGAAGGGAATATTCCTAAACTCATTCTATGAGGCTTGCATTACCCTGATACCAAACCAGACAAAGACACAACCAAAAAAGAAAACTATAGGCCAATATCACTGATGAACATAGATGCAAAAATCCTCAAAAAATACTCGCAAATGGAATTCAACAACACACTAAAAATATAATTCATCATGACCAAATAGGATTCATCCTAGGGAAGCAAGGATGGTTCAACATACAAATCAATAAACACAATATATCACATTAAGAGAACCAAGAACAAGAACGATATGATTATTTCAATAGATGCTGAAAAAGATTCAATAAAATTAAACATGCCTTTATAAGAAAAAAACCTTCAACAAACTAGGTATAGAAGAAATATACTTCAAATAATAAAGGCCATTAGCTACGAAAAACTCATAGCTAATATAATACTGATAGGGAAAAACTGAAACCCTTTTCTTTAAAATCTGGAACCAGACAAAGATGCCCACTTTCACCACTTTTATTCAACACACTACTGGAAGTTTCAGGGCAATAAGGCAAGAGAAAGAAATAAAGGGCATCAAAGAAAGAAGTTTAAATTAGTCTTGTTTGCAGATGACATGATATTATACTTAGAAAAACCTAAAGACTACACCAAACAACTGTTGGAACTGATAAGTAGATTCAGTAAAGTTGCAGTATTCAAAATCAACATACAAAAATCAATAGCATTTACATATGCCAAGAACAAACAATCTGAAAAAGAAATCAAGAAATCAATTTCATTTACAGTAGCTACAAATAATACAAAATACCTAGGAATCAATTTAACCAAAGATGTGAAAGATCTATCCAAGGACAACTATAAAATGCTAATGAAAGAAACTGAAGAGGGCACCCAAAAATGGAAAGATATTTCATGCTTATGGACCCAATGACGTTCTCCATAGAAATAGAAAAAAAAAAAATCCAAAATTTACATGGAACCACAAAAGACCCCAAATACCCAAAGCAATCCTGAGGAAAAAGAACAAAGCTAGAGGCATCACACTACCTGACTTCAAAATATACTACAAAGCTATAGTAACCAAAACATTACAGTACTGGCATAAAAAGACATACAGACCAATGGAACAGAATAGAGAACCCAGACCCAGATATAAATCCATGCATTTATAGCCAACTCATTTTTGACAAAGGCATCAAGAACATAGAATGGGGAAAGGAGAGAATCTCTTCAATAAATGGTGCTGGGAAAACTGGATAGTTATATGCAGAAGAATAAAGCTGAACCCCTATCTCTCACCATATGCAAAACCCAAAGCAAATGGATTAAAGATTTAAATATAAGACCTAAAACTATGAAACTACATGAAAACATTAGGGAAACACTGCAGGACATTAGTCTGGGCAAAAATATTTTGTGTAAAACCTCAAAAGCACAGGCAACCAAAGCAAAAACAGACAAATAGAATTACATCAAGCTAAAAGGATTCTGTGCAGCAAAGGAAGCAATCAAGAAGTCAAGAGACAATCCATGGAATGGGAGAAGATATTTGTGAACTATCCATCTGACAAGGGGTTAATAACCAAAATATATAAGGAGTTCAAACCACTCAAAAGCAAAAAGCAAACTGATTTTAAAATGGGCAAAAGATCTGAAGAGACATTTCTCAAAAAAAGACAGAGGGCCAACAGGTATATGAAAAAAATGCTTAATATTACTAATCATCAAGAAATACAAATCGAAACCACAATATAATCTCACCCCAGTTAAAATGGCTCTTATTAAAAAGACAGGGAATATAAATGCTGGCAAGGATGTAGAGAAAGGAAATGCTTGTGCATTGTTAGTGGGAATGTAAATTAGTACAGCCATTATGGAGTATTGTATGGAGGTTCCTCAAAAAACTAAAAATAGAATTACCATCTGATCCAGCCATTCCACTACTGATTTTATATCCATATTAGTCTGTTTTCACGCTGCTGATAAAGACATACCCATGACTGTGAACAAAAACAGATTTAATTGGACTGACCTTTCCACATGGCTGGGGTGGCCTCAGAATCAAGGTGGGAGGCAAAAGGCACTTTTTACATGGCAGTGGCAAGAGAGGAGGATGCAAAAGTGGAAACCCCTGAAAAAATCATCAGATCTTGTGAGATTTATTCACTACCATGGGAACAGTATGGGGGGAACCACCCCCAAGATTCAAATAATCTCCCACAGGGTCCCTCCCACAATACATGGGAATTATGGGAGTACAATTCGAGATTTGGGTGGGGACACAGAGCCAAACCATATCCATATCCAAAACAAAAGACATATTGAAGAGCTATCTATATTCCCATATTTATTGCAGCGCTATTCACATAGCCAAAATATGAAATCAACCTAAGTGTCCATCAATGGGTGAATGAATAAAGAAAATGTGGTATATATACACAATGGAATATTATTCTGCCATAAAAATGTTGAAATCTTGTTATGTGCAGAAAGATGGATGGAACTGGAGGTGATGTTAAGTGAAATAAGCCAAACACAGAAAGCCAAATATCACATGTTCTCATTCCTATGCGGGAGCTAAAAAAGTGGATCTCATGAAGATAGAAAGTAGGCTGGTAGTTACCAGAGGCCAAGAAGGGTAGGGGGAAATGAAGAGAGGTTGATTAATGGGTACAAATACACAGTTTGGTAGAATAAATAAGACCTAGTGTTTGATAGATCAGTAGAATGCCTATAGTTCACAATAATTTACTGTGTATTTCAAAATCACTAGAATAATTCAAATGTTTCTGCCATAAAGACAAATATTTAATGTGACAGATATCCCAGTTACACAGATTTGCTCCTTAAAATTACATGAATGTATTATCACATGGACCCTCAAAATATGGACATCATTATGTATCAATCAAAAATTAAAATAAAAAAAAGCTAAAACTGAAATTTTCTGCAGCTCAAAGTTCTAGAAGTATGTTAAAATACAGAACATGTGTAAGTCTTCCTAAGTTGCCTCAGAACCAGTGATTTCATTGATGTCAGAGGGTGTGTGTGCCGGTCTAGAATGCAATACAAAGCTGTTAGAGTGACAGGGAATTCTCAGTTACTGGAGATCAACCTTAGAACACCCAGAGGCACTTAGCAAAGGTCTGTTTTCAGACGAGTGTGCGTGGGGTGGGGGAGTAATGGGGGCGCAGCTCTGAAGTGAAGATGAAACTTCCAACAAATGAATGCCAAAGTGTGAAAAGTTCTTGAGAATGATCTCCAGCCAACTCCTATTGGCTGGTGGGCTCTATAAAAGGTCTACAAAAACATGCCTTTTTAGGGTATGTACTTACTGCCTGAGGAAAAAAAAAAAAAGTTGAGAGACATGAGCAAAGCAACCTAAGGATGCAAGAAGGGCCTTACAGGGAGGAGGAATGGGGACGGGAGCGGGCCTGAGAGTTGCTGCAAGCTGACCAAGTGGAAGCTCTGAGTGCCACACATCCCAGCAGCCTTGCGAAGCAGAAGCAGGTGGGCAAGTCTCCACATACCAGCAAGGAGGTGCTCGTAGCATTAAGAACGTTGTCTGAGGAAGTTCCGGCTTCTCCAATTAGCCCCTGAGGGATGTGAGGTGGAGCTGTGTGGTGTAAGCCTAGCCCCACCTGAGCCACAGGGGAGCTGTGGACCATCTTCCACAATCTCAATTTTCTAAACTCATTTGTTGCGTGATAATCTTAAAACATTTTCTCTTAAACAAGCAGTAGCTTATAGCATAGGAAATAAAATTCATACAAAATTATTTGTAAAGACACAAAACCAGAGAAATACGACTTTTGCTCTCCTGGCCACTCTGAGCTGGATTCCAGATCCCTGGAGACTGAAGGGACTCTGCTTTGAATGCTGTGACCTGACTCCTGGCCCTGCATATGCCGAGGAGGAGGGAGGTGGAAAGACGTTGGAATGGGCTGGGGGTCAAGGCTGTACTGGGGCTGCACAAGCAGTTGCAGGAAGGGCAAGTGGAGGCAGGTAGCATTAGTGACAACGGCAGCCACAGAGTGGAGAACAGCGATGGCGGCAGCCGAGTCTGGGGCAGGCTGGGAACACAGTAGCAGCAGATCTTCTGATAGCAGAGGCTAGAGCCGTTGAGATGAAGCTAGGGGCAGCCTGTCCTTGGGGAGGAAGCCACCGACACCCAGCATCTCTCCAGAAGGGTTCAGTTGTCTGGGCTCAAGCAGCTTGCAGCACCAGGCACCTTAATTCTCTGTCACTCACTACTGGCATCCACAGAGAGGTCTCCACCTAGCAGCAGCATCCAAGAAGGAGGTTTTGGGTAGACTCAGAGACATAAGCACCGAAATTAACCAGACTACGAGAGCTCCTCAAAAGTTTTTATTCTTTTTCCTTTTTATCTTTTTAAACTGGCACACTGCCTGGTATACACTGCCAGGTAGGCATTCAGAAAAGTTTCTTTTTTTTAAATACACAATTTATAATGCTGGGAAGATTTCATTTCAGTGTTTCCCAAAACATGATTCCTGGAAAGGGTATACTCTCCCCTGACTCTGGATAATAGAGGTTTTGTTCTGATTTTTTAAGCCACCTCAGACAGACACTGAAACACGTTAGATCTAATACTTAAGTGCCTTGAAAGGGCAGTAAAAATAGAATTGTAATAATTGCTGGGAAGACTGTGGTTTCTGCAGCCCAGGGTGGCTTCACAGTTGTCAGAGGACACAGATTCTATGTCCCTCCCTGACCAGGGACCTCCAGGACAGCTTCCCTGGTTGGTTCTTCAGTCTTTCGGCAGAGGGCAGACCAACAGAGAAGGGTTGTGACCTCCTCCGACCAGCTCAGGCCTCATGCTGCTGCGTCGCAGACCCTGTATCAGCAGCATAGCTATGGAGCACGTCATCCTGGAAGTGGATCCTCCGTGGGTCATACAAAGCAGCGTAGCAGGGAACCAGAATGAGGCTCAGGGCCACCATCAAAAGAGTGACCTCCCCTCTCCTTCCAATTAGTTACCTGTATTCAATGTGCAGTGTAAACGAACGGAAGTTTTACAAATTAAATTACTTTCTTAAAAATCAATACAACATCGTTACATACAATTCTCTTTGAGAAGTCTTTCCAATGCAATTCTTAAGTTTCATTTACAAAATGGTGTGCAAAAACAAACACTGACCTCAAATAAATAGGGCAAAAAAGTGGGAAGAGCTAAAATATTTTGTGTGTTTTTAAATTAAAAGTTAAAAACACCAGCTGCACTTCAAAGTATTTGCAGGATGAAATACATCAAGAAGGCTGTCAAAAATAGCCTTCAGAGTTAGAGTTGCATTTTTAACTGAGGTTTTCTGTGTTCAAAATTCACAATGAATGCCTCCGCTGAGATCTTTCACCACTCCCTCTTTGACCAGCTTTAAGAGGAACTTGGTTTCCGTTGTCACATTATGCATGGTCTGAAAGTTCATAGCAGCCATGCACTGATTGTCAAAGTAGTGCAAAGGTGTTCTGGGTTGATTGAGGTCATATCCAAAACCCGCCAAACTGACTTCATCGCACAGATGTGTGGCTAAGACAATGGCAATCACACCGATTGTGGGGACATTCTGGAAAAGAGAAAAGAAGACCAAAAAGTTTAAAGAAAGTTTTAGCACAAGTCACCATTTTGCTGGTATTATATATGCTATGCAGGGTCATGAAAGCTACATTGGGGGCTGCAATTTCATACATCACATAATTTTATACATCATGAACTTTAGAGTTCAACTCCCCATTTGAGTCAGGAATCTAGGCTCTAAAACATGGCCTCTGATGTTCACACACTTTCAAGGGACAGTCCGACAATTCTTACACCAAGTTAAAAGGTATTCCTTCTAGGCCGGGCGCGGTGGCTCATGCCTGTAATCCCAGCACTTTGGGAGGCCAAGGTGGGTGGATCACGAGGTCAGGAGTTCAAGACCAGCCTGGCCAATATGTGAAACCCCGTCTTTACTAAAAATACAAAATTTAGCCGGGTGTGGTGGCACATGCCTGTAGTCCCGGCTACTCGGGAGGCTGAGGCAGGAGAATCACTTGAACATGGGAGGTGGAGGTTGCAGTTAGCCGAGATTGAGCCACTGTACTCCAGCCTGGCGACAGAGCAAGACTCCGTCTCAAAAAAGAAAAAAAAAAAAAAAGGAAAAAAGGTATTCCTTCTAAAATTCCTTCTAAAAGTAGGACCCCACTGGTCCTACATGTGATGCCCAGAATCACACACACACACACAAAAGCCTATTTCCTCTCTCAATGACAAATGTCTATGAGGTCTGCGCTGGGATAAGTGGCCACAGGACCTTCCATGGTCCTTCCCAGGGCACAGTTTCTGGAACCCATCCCTTCCTGAGAACAGAGGATTCTCAGTTCTCACTGCAGAAGACTGCGTTCACACCACCGCCAGCTACATGCCACTTAAGGGCCCCACTGGCTTTGCTGGCAAATAGCACTTGCAGGCCATTTCCCTATGTAGAGCTGCAAAGCCAGTTTCTTCCCACCCTCTGTTTGTATATATATTTTTTGAGACAGGGCCGGTCTCACTCTGTCGCCCAGGTTGGGGTACAGTGGCGTGATCACGGCTCACCGCAGCCTTGACCTTCCCAGGCTCAAGTGATCCTCCCACCTCAGCTTCCTGAGTAGCTGGGACTACAGGCATATGCCACCATGCCCGGCTAATTTTTGTATTTTTTGTAGACATAGGGTTTCACCATGTTGCCCAGGCTGGTCTTGAACTCCTGGGCTCAAGCAATCCTCCCGTTTTGGCCTCCCAAAGTGTTTGGATTACAGCCATGGGCCACCATGCCCAGCCACAAGTATATTTTTAGTCCTGAATTAAATATTTTCACATTTGTTCCTTTAACAATGTATCCTACTGACCTTGGTCTAGAATCTCCACTGTCTACACCTTTCTAGATTCTGATGGTGTCCCCACTCCCTCCTGATGTCTGGCATCTTATTGTGCCTCCTGGAAAGTGCAAATGTGGCATCGTGCTTTCTGGATCTCCATGCCAGTCTTGGGTAAAAATAGTACACAGGATGGGAGGAATACAGAGGGCCCTGCAGCTCACTATGCTTCCTTGAAGGCTGCCGCCAATCTACTGATACTGTTAATATTAGCATCCTTTTGTATAGTTTTTCATGTGAAAATGTGCCTCCCTTTTCATTCATCTTAGTTGAACCAGTGGCTACCATAAATATCTTTCCTTTTTTGTAAAGTGGAACAACGGTGGACCCTCCAGAGTTCACAGATTCAGGTGGGATTAGGGAACATCTACTGAGGCCATCATTTGTTAAAATCTGCTTCCTGCTCTTTGATGCATCTACCTCTCAAAGCCAACCTCACTTGTTAAAAAGGAACTCAACAGCCATTCTGCATGCTTGGAAATAGAAACCAAGAGAAATTAACACAAAGGACACTTTCCTCCTCTTTAGCCAGGGCTCTAGGCGTTGTTCTGTCTTCTCCAACCCCATACCCCCAGTGATGAGCTTGGCACACAGGGAATATTCAATGTTTGTGGAAGGAGTGTGTGAAATCAACTGTCCATTGGAGTGACATATGGGGAGAACGAAAACAACGATGAAAAACTCCCCAAAGCACGTTATCTCCACAGCACGCCCTTTGAGATCACATCTCCTATTGCTCAACAGGCTTCTTCATCTGCTGGAAGGACATATACGTGAGGAAGTTTCTGATATTGCAATTTTAGATCAGAAGTCCTCTTTTAAGTTACTGTTTTTATCCAAAAGAAAAATGCCATTTTATCAATTATAAAAATAGGCAAATATTCAGCTCAACTAATAGATTATAAAGCAGAAAGGAGAAGTCTTCTACAGACTTTCCCTCTGAAGAAGGGCATTCTTTACAGGCTGGTATCTATTTCCAAGCTTTTACACTAAACACATACTTTTATTTTTAAAGTGTTCTGTATCTTCTTCTTCTTCTTTTTTTTTTTTTTTTTTGAGACGGAGTTTCACTCTTGTTGCCCAGGCTGGAGTGCAATGGCGCAATCTCGGCTCACCGCAACTTCTGCTTCCCGGGTTCAAGCGATTCTCCTGTCTCAGCCTCCCAAGTAGCTGAGATTACAGGCATGAGCCACCACGCCTGGCTAATTTTATTTTTAGTAGAGATGGGGTTTCTCCATGTTGGTCAGGCTGGTCTCGAACTCCTGACCTCAGGTGATCTGCCCGCCTCAGCCTCCCAAAGTGTGGGATTACAGGCGTAAGCCACTGCACCCAGCCTAGTGTTTAGTATCTTTATTTTCTTACTTAATATAGTATGGAGGTGTTTTCCTATCTTCTTCATCTTTAACAGTCAGAAAATATTGCATTGACTTTATCATAATTTGTTTAAACAATCACATAGTGATGAACATTTAGGCTGTTTTTAGTCCTCTGTTGTTAATGCTATAGTGTACATCCTAGAATATTCATCTTTGCAAATTTCTCTAATTTCCTTGTAATAACATTCTTAGTGTAAAATTGGTGGGTCAGAGATGATTCATATTTAAAACGGTTTAATATTGCCAAAATATCCTTCAGAAAAAGTGCCAACTGATCATTCTATGTACATTCCTGCCAAACAAGGGCATTATCAAACTTTTAAGTCTTTGCTAAGAAAGTGGGCAAAGATACTATTGTGGCTCTAATTTGCTTTTATTTGATTATTGGTAAAGTTGAACATTTTTACATGCATTCTTTGGCTATTTTAATTCTCCTTTTGTGAAATGTCTATTCCTATTCTTTGCCCATTTTCTATTGGTTCATCTTTTACTTTTTGATTTAATAAGAGCTCTTTGTATTCTGAGAGTGTTTACTCTCATTGTACATGGGATAATTTCCACACGAGTCTTAAGTTTTAAAGACACAGGTCAAGTTATTCAGATCAAGAAGCTGCAAGTAATAAAGGTATGCGTACTCCTACGCCCCTGGTGGCAGCACTTGCTAAGTGCAGGTAAAGAATCTCTACTGCAATAAACAGCCTAAAACACAAAGTTCCCAAATTAGGCTGCAAAATAAAAATCGTCCAGGGAATTTAGAAAATCTTAAAACACAAAACAATTAATGTCTGAGATGAGACCCAGGCATTAACTAAAAAACACTGTTCTTGAGGATTGACTTTTATAACTATCACCTACAAAGTGGTGATAAAAATCAATTCTCACCTGAGTGGCCCACAGAGTGAAAATGTAAATATGACTTTTCTCTGGGGTACACAATTTTTTAATTTTAAAAAAATTAAAAAATAAAATGTAAATAACTCTCTGGATCACAAAAGTGCCTTTCAGAGTCCTGCAGTTATATGGAGTCCTGGAATAAGAATACCTTAAATAGTATCTCACTGATGTAAGTGTTAATGTGCTGCCTACACTAAAGAGAAGAGTCACTGGAGAGAAGGCCAATTAAATAACGAGGAGCCCTGCAGCCAAGTGCAGAGTGGTAAACACACATGGAGCATCTCATCAAAGGCTGGGTTTCTCTACTGGAGATGCTTCTGGGTATACAGTTGAGCCAACGTGAAATTTGTACACATCTCCTCTCAAACAGGGAACGATTAACTTTGAGAAGCAACAAAAATACCTTATCTCGGCCCCAGAACCTTGACTGAGGCTCTGAGTACTGAAGGATGTCAAAGGCAGTCTCTTTGATGATAACTGGATTCAAAATCCTGAAATGTTTTGGCTGCAGTGGGATTTTTTCTGCCACCTGCTTCCAAAAGAAGAGTCGCACCCAAAACGGCTAAGGAAAGCAAGCAAGCAGTGGTTAGTCATCCTTCCCGGGGAGGGGAGAAAGCATTCCCACTCATTAGGCCACGGCCATGGGTGTGACCCCACGTGGCCCTGGGCGCTGCCTTCTGCAGCAATCTAGTTCTGTAGATTGCAAAAGTGACGCAAATCCAGCACTTCAACTCAAAAAAGTAACTCTAAAATAGCCACTTCACACAGGCGGCACTGGACAAAGACAGGAATTGCAGAACCAGCTTGTATTTCTTTGAGGTAGACATTCCTCAATGGCGCTAAAGCTATCATTTTGTCCAGGGAAGCCCAAGCGAACAGGTCGAATTTAAGGCTATTAAGTGCTGTGACTGCCCTCACCTTGCATCCTCTCCCACTTACTCTATTTCCTAGTCCCATGAAGTCTCTTGGCAACTGACTGAAGTCGTTTCATATATGCTTCATCTTCCAGCTAGAACTTCTGCCCAATAGAAAATCCAGAAGACCATGATGACTGGTACAGAATCAGCTTTGGAAATACAAATTCATCATCACATGGAGTTTATGTGAAAAGTCTAATACGTCCCGTGAGTTTCACAGACAGCTAGTTTGTGCATATGTCTATAAACGTGCACACACTCCTCGACAGTTGACCTCTGAAATGTATTTGAATATAATGGGTGGGACTATAAAGTAATGTGATCAATAGAGACAAAAGGAATATGACCAAGTGAGGGCCATCTCCTCCACAGCTGCCCTTCTGGAATGCCATGAATTTATTCCAACAAGGGAACCACCGACCAAAGCATTTTTGGAGAAGCTCTTCAGGAGTATTCCTTATCGATTTTATATTCTTTTGAATATCCTCAAAAAGGCTTATATCCATCTAAGTAAATCTAATTTCTGGAACTAGCCAAAAGCTATGCAAGTTCATGTCTGGAGAACAAGATGGGTGAACAATCTCAGTAATAGCAATTTTGGTCACAATCTGGATATTCCGATTAAGCAATGATCACCATTTTCATGTGACTCTTAATTAGGTTCTAAAAGCAATTTGCAGCAAATTTGCTGAGGGGTGGCTGGGCACGGTGGCTCACGCCTGTAATCCCAGCACTTTTGGAGGCCGAGGCGGGTGGATCTCTTGAGGTCCGGAGTTCGAGACCAGCCTGGCCAACATGGTGAAACCCCATCTCTATTAAAAATACAAAAATTAACCGGGCATGGTGGCAGGCGCCTGTAATCCCAGTTACTCAGGAGGCTGAGGCAGGAGAATCACTTGAACCTGGGAATGTGGAGGCTCCAGTGAGCCAAGATTGCACCACTGCACTCCAGCCCTCAAGTCTAGGCAACAGAGAGACTCCATCCCTGCACCGCCTCCCCCCACCCCGCCCCCCAAAAAAGAATTGCTGAGGGGTTTCTACAAAGAGAGTGATCATCATTTGAAAGACAACACAAAAGTATGCATTCCACTGTGCGTGTTTAAAAATAAAAGGCTATAAATACAACTAAGACTCCACTTTTTACTAAGGCAGATTTAATAGAAGTATTAGTGCTTACCAGCGTTTCATTTTTTACCATTGCTTGAAGCCAGTTGAAATCAACACTCTTAAATAAAACAGCAACAAACAAGTCATTGGAATAATATTCAAGGTCAGACAGTGGTGCGCCCTCTGGATAAGTCATCCTTATAGTAGTTTTATTTCCAACATGTTCTGAATATCCCTCAACTGGTGCACTGTTTAACCTATTTAAATAAAAAGGACAAAGACACACTGACAAAGCAGGCCATCAACCATCTCTGCACACCAGGCAGTATCCATGTCATGTCCTCCACGTCTTCTTATGACTAAGAATCAGTGCATGGTTTGCAGCCTCATCTCCCCTCCCAGCTCTGTCTTTCTAGGATTTCGAGGAATGCAGCCTTTAGTCCTTGACTGAACACTTATATCTAATCCCCGAATGTCAAGCAATTTCATCTAGCCCTAATATTTTTACTCAATCTAAGCATATTACATTTGGGACTTTCTCTGGGTGCCAGTAAAATATCCTCGGAAATTTCCCATTGTGCTCAGATATTAGTTCTTGCTAGAATTTCAAAAAAGGAATCAGAAGGGAAAATCTAGTCCACCATGCCTGGTGACTTTCTGCAGAGAGAAATTGTCTCTATGTTGCCCAGGCTGGTCTTGAACTCCTGAGCTCAAGCGATCCTCTTGCCTTCGCCTCCCAAAGTGCTGGGATTACAGGCAAGAGCCACTGGGCCTGGCCAGAAAACAATTTTTGAACAGTGAAACCAAAAAAGAATCTAGGATGACTGCCTATTGGCTATGATGGTGAATTTGAACTTCTCTGTGTGCCTTCCATGTCCCAGCCAGCACTGCCTTCCAGGACTCACTAGCCCCAAGCCCCTTCTCCAGAAGCCAGGCCCCTCATTGACTCAAGTCTCTTGCTGTGTCCTCTTCTTGCTCCTGCCTGGCAGTTGTGGTCCTTTGCTGTTTTACTTTAATCTACCCACCTTCCAAAGCTCACTTCTCTGACAAGGTTCTGCCACTTACTGCAGCCAGCAGCATGCTCCTCCAACTTAGGGTCAGTATGACAGTTTGGAGCATCCAACCATTTTGTGTTTTTGTTTCAACTTCTCAAACAGTAAGTCCCTTGAGAGCAGGGACTATGAACAGCTTCCTGCATCCCTCATTTTTCCTGGAGCCGCACTGACCAAGAGCAGTGCACTGAGTTCTAGAGAAGAAAGGCTGGTTTTAAAAGCAATGTACCCCAGTCTGGGCAATTTGCAGAAATCCCATCTCTACTAAAAATATAAAAAATTAGCCACACGTGGTGTGTGCCTGGGGTCCCAGCTACTGGGGAGGCTGCAGTGGGAGGCTCTCCTGAGCCTGGGAAGTTGAGGCTGCAGTGAGCTGAGATCACACCACTGCACTCCAGCCTGGATGACAGGAGTGAGACCCTGCCTCAAAAAATAAAATAAAATAAACAACAAAAATAAGTAAACAAAAGAAAGCAATGTACCTTATCACAACATCAAATTGGTTCAGGGTGTGGCCCAGTTCTAATCCGTGCAGTATTCCTCCGCTTCCAATAACCACACAGCGCCGACAGGTCTTGGCTTTCAAGTGTTCAGGGAGGTCATGCTCCGGCAAGAGTTCCAAGAGGGTCTGGACTTTACTGGAGAACTTCCGGAACCCAAAAGGAGGATCATACTTGGACTCAGTTTCACTATCTTTGGGGGCCTTGTGCACAAAAGGGAGTAAGTCCACGCTATACCTGTGCTCAAATAACATCGCCATTGATGTCTTGGCAAACTTGGGACGACATTCCTTCTGCAAGACTTGCTGAGCATATTTCTGAGCTCTCTGGAATGAAATCACACCAATCTGGGTTTTAAAAACTCTCCTGCGTTAAAAATATACTCTTCTAGATGACAATTTGTCCTATGATGTCTGATGTAGCTCCTGTGTTGACTACTGTCTTTTAACACAGAATATTTGCTTTTTAGAGTTAAGTTAGGCTCAGAAACTTGAAGAAACAACCTGGGAGAATCACATGACAAGGAGATAAACACAGCAGGCTATTCATTTCATTGCACAGGCAAAGCAAGAAGGACTCCCACCTCCCACCCCCTGCCTAACATTGTTCAAATACATTTGGGGTAAAAATGTACTTTGGGGTGTTTAAGACTTCATGTTTCATAAAATTCTGATACAAGCTATAACCTGGTTAAATACTGAGGACATTATGCTATGTGAAGCCAGTCACAAAGAGACAAATACTGTCTGACCTGCCTTATATGAGGTATCTAAAGTAGTCAAATTCATAAAAACAGGAAAGAATGGTGGTTATCAGGGTTGAAGAGAGGGAGAAAAGGGAGTTGTTTAATGAGTACAGAGTTTCGGTCTTGCAAGATGAAAACGTTCTAGAAATTTGTTTCACAAGAGTGTAAATATACTTAACGCTGCCAAATGGTACATTTAGAAATAATTATGATGGTAAATTTTATGTTTTGTTTTAAGCCACGATTAAAAAAAGATTTCATATATCAGGTTCTCATCTAGCAGGATGACGAACAGGCTTATTTATCAGTTGAGGTACAGAACCTCACAGTCTAGAATGCAAATTACCTGAAATAAAATCAGGGAACAATGTCCCCTTGACATAGAAATTGCATTGGTTTCAAAAGCATTTTCCCAGCCTGCATTTCCATATGCATTTTAATGTTTTGCCTCTGCCAGGAGCTACCACTAAATGCCAAGTTCATTAGCCCAGTTGAATGTACCAAACCTCAGAGGAAAGGCAGGCACGGCGGCTCACACCTATAATCTCAGCACTTTGGGAGGCCAAGGTGAGAGGATTGCTTGAGCCCACAAGTTCGAGGCTAGCCTGGGCAACATAGCGAGACCCCACCTCTACACAAAAATTTTTTAAACATAGGCCAGGTGTGGTGGTGTGCACCTGTGGCCCCAGCTACATGGGAGGCTGAGGCATGAGTATCAAGTGATCCTCGACCTGGAAGATTGAGGCTGCAGTGAGCTGTGATCGTACCACTGCACTCCAGCCTGGGTGACAGAGGGAGACCCTGTCTCTAAAACAAAAACAAAAACATGACCATCCTGGCTAACACAGTGAAACCCCGTCTCCATAAAAATACAAAAAAAATTAGCCGGGCGTGGTGGCGGGTGCCTGTAGTCCCAGCTACTCGGGAGGCTGAGGCAGGAGAATGGCATGAACCCAGGAGGCAGAGCTTGCAGTGAGCTGAGATCGCGCCACTGCACTCCAGCCTGGGCAATAGAGTGGGACTCCCATCTCAAAAAACAAACAAAAACAACAAAACAAAACAAAAACAAAAACACAACCTTGGGGGAATATGGTATGAGTGTCCATTCACCTCAGTCTTCCTCTTGGCTCAGTTGGACAAATGCTGCCTCAGAACCCCGTCAGGTAGTTCTTCCTAATCTTTGTGCTTTTTTGTCCTTGTCTCCATATTTAGCAGCCTTGGCTCTGCATCACCCCTCCTATTCACTACCTTCTCGCAGGCAGAAAAACGTGTGTGTGTGTGTGTGTGTATGTGTGTAATCCTATGTTTACTGGGATATTTATTATTCGGAATTTAACATATCTTTTCAATTTTGTCAGTCTCATTATAAGGATTATTACTGGGATATAGGTTTAAATGTTCGCCCCAACTGTGTTTTTCCTCAAAGTCTTGTTATTTTTATTTTCTGATTTTTGCTTAATACGTTTTTTTAGGAATGCATCTATCCTATTACAGCAGAAACAATATATTATAGCTTTGATAAGTTGTTAGCATCTGTGAAGAGATCACTGTCTACATCCCAAGGATCTGACCCCATTTCTGAAAAAGGAACTGATATTCTTGGAGCCTCAGAAACGCTGCTGCAGACACCATGCATAGCTACTGCCTCAGTTCACCCTCATGATACTATGGCACCTTGCAAGATGATCATTAGTATCTTCACTTTGTAAGAGGTCTGAGCTAGCACAGCAAACCTGGCTCCTAAAACAATAGCCTCTACCTATAGAAATCAGCACACAAACACCACCGTTGAGAACAAACCTTTAAATATGAATCGGCATCTTCATGAGGAATCAGCGGGAAAGCCAAGCAAGGAATCTGCCTTGGCCCTGAGCCCCCAGTGGAGGGGCTCACCCCTGGCCAGGCTTGCCCAGCAGGCGATGCTCTGGGTGCTTAATGCCAACCTGGTGGAGGCACGACACACAGAGCAGCCACCCACACTGCACATTCATCTCTAAACCCTAGGCCCGAAGGTCATGAATGGCAATTTTTAGAGACCTAGAGGCCTCACTCTCCACTAGAGAATCATATCCCAAGTGTCTGGTTTTACAAATCTCCTAGGACAGAAAGGAACATCTGAGAAGTGGCAAGAGGGACCCGGAGACGCTCACTGATGGCCACAGGACTAGAAAGAGGTGCATGAGCGAGCTGGATGCTCGCCAGGCAGTCAGGTCTCCTCTTCAGAAGCTTCATCTGGAAAGGAATGAAATTTCATTCCATTTCCATTCTCACCAAGAGGTCAATGTCAGGCTTCAAACTTAATTTTCTTGCCTCCGCCTCCGCCTCCGCCTTCTCCTTCTTCTTCTTCTTTTCGAGACAGTCTCACTCTGTTGTCCAGGCTGGAGTGCAGTGGTGCAATATCAGCTCACTGCAACCTCTGTCTCCTGGTTTCAAGTGATTCTCCTGCCTCAGCCTCCTGAGTAGCTGGGATTACAGGCACGCGCCATGCCTGGCTACTTTTTGTATTTTCAGTAGAGACGGAGTTTCACCATGTTGGTCAGGCTGGTCTTTAACTCCTGACCTAGTGATCCACCTGCCTCCACCTTCCAAAGTGCTGGGATTACAGGCGTGAGCTACCGCGCCCGGCCCAAACTTAATTTTCTAAACTGTGGGCAGGGCACATGTCTCAGTAGTCACCTTCTGACTGTGACCCCTCCTGCGCCTAACTCACAGCAGATGCAGTAAGTAAATCCTGAGTGAGTGTTCTACATGCCCCGGCAAGGTCTAAAGCCACAGCAATTCCTTGTCCTCTTTTGTTTCAACTTGTTTAACAAATCTCCACTGACTGCCTGGAGACAGGGCTTTTTCTGTAGAGAGCTCACATGGAACTCCATCTCACAGCCTCTCAGAATACGAGGACCACATGGGCCATGTCTTCCACTCTGGGATGGTTTCTGTTCTTGCTTCAATGGCACACAACCAGATATTGTGTTGGGGGCTTCCTCAGAGCTTGTCCCATATCTTAAAATAGGGTTGAACCGGCATCTGTCTCAGCTGCTCTCTTCCCTCTCCACCGCTTGCCTGTGGCTCACAGCTCAGAAGAAAATGCCTCAAGGGGAATGCCCCACCTTCAGGAGCTGCAATGAAGAAAGGAAGCAGTGTGACTAGGCCGTGAGGACTCCAGAGCTCCCAGGAAGGCCTCGGAGGCGTCAGCGGGGGTCCGGATGGCATTCATCCAGATGAGGCTCACTGGGAAGCTGGGAGCTGGTGACTCGTAAAATACAAGAACTCCTGTTGGTCTCAAATCCAGGGACAAAAATAAAGGTTTCAGTTTTTAACATCTTCCAGGCTTTTGCAGGCTGCCCATGATGAAGACAAAGTACACATCTGGTAGTGCCAATTGTTAATGCTGTGGCAGTGTGCCATAAAAACATCATGCGAAATTCACAGAAGGGCATTAAAAACAAAGTAATTTTCCTCAGCAAAATCCCCACTTTCATTTCCACTCTGAAATTTTAAGGACAACCCTTCTCAAATATACAAGTAAGTGGCATAATTCTTAGTAAAAGGCAATGTTCTATTGCACTTATTATTTTTTAAAAATAATCCGGAACAGGGCAGAGCATTCAGATCGAAAGAAAACTCCTGTCTGGCATTAATGAGATGTGGGAAGGAGCGCAATTCTGTCACAGACTGAGTGATCCGGGGGCATCAGTGACCTTGTGGAACTTTCATTTCCCACACCTGTAAATGCTGGCGCTGGTCGCTTCCTCGCAGGCTGCTCTGATGCCCAAAGCATTTTGCCCAGTTCGTGGCGTGTGTGGAGACTTGTATGATATCACACAAGGACAGTAACTGAGGGTCAAGTGATTGACATATTTTACTCACATTTAAGTTGTAACTTTTACCCAGTTAAAAGCAGAGAAAAATTTAAATAACCAAGTCACAGAAAGAACACTACAGTATAAACTCAACCAGTCGGTGGCAGCCTGGGGTGGGGGTTGAGTGCAGAGGGGCTCCAGGGAACTCCCTTGGGCCATGGGAATGTGCTAAAGTGGGATTGTGGTGACAGAGGCGTGGCTGCATAAGTTTTTAATACTCATCAAACAATGGGCTTCAAAGGAGTAAATCTTACGGAGATTCATCCCATCAACTGTTAGAAAAAAAATAATCAGGAGATCTGGAGGCTGGACTCAGTTCTAGATTGATTTAACTAGCAGCATTGTCTTTGTTAAAGCCTTTCTCCCTAGGTCAAGTCTTCAGTTTTCTTACCTCTAAGACACCCCAGGAAGACCTGGAGAGGGGGAAGCAGTACTAAGGAGAAAAAAGACTCGGTTTGGAGGTGCTGGTGCCTGGGCTAACTGAACGCCTCAGCAGGGAGGGCCCCGCTTCCTTTAAAGCCACGGTGTAGAGAAGACGGTGAAGAAGCGGCTGAGTCCATTTGGCCATAATTAACTGCACGCAATGCCATCCGCAGGGAGATAAGGTCTTTAGCTCTCAGAGAGGAGACAGGGCCAAGTTCAAAATGCTGCTACTACACAGCCCAAACCGAAACTGACATCAACGTTCCCTTGTCTCTCTTCAACATCTTTTAAGTGCAATTTCACATCTGAACCACACTTTCAAAGTGTGCAGGCATCCCTTCAGAGCCCACTGGTAGTCTTTTTAACAACTGGCATACTAAGGGACATATTTAAATAGAAAATACAAAACTCACAACTGTCACAGCCACACCTCCTCTGCTGCAGTCATGCAGGCGGGGACCAGTGTCACCAGACAATGCTCATGTCGACCAGGGCTGGCAGGGTCCCACTCACAGAGTTGCTGAGTGGAACCAACAGATCTAACAGGGCCCCACCCTTATGGCTCTGAGACCTTCTTCTGCCAATATACATCCACAATAATTCAAATTTCTCCACGTGCTCTTGTGCTAAGGATCAAATCCCACTGACTGCCTGGAGACGGGATTTTCTTTATAGAGCACTCACACCTGAACTCCATCTCACAGTTACTCAGAACACGAGGACTACACAGGCCATGTCCTCCACTCTACTCATGCTTCAATGACGCGCAACCAGATATCAAATTAAGGAGCTGCTTCGTGCTTAGTGTACCATTCAGACAAGGCCTTCCGCTGTCTGGCCCTGTCTCATTTTCAGTCCCATATCCTGCGATCCCTCCTCCTCAAATCCTTAGTGATAGGCAACTCTTGCCATTCCCCTCATGTGCAAAGCCTTCTGAGGCCTGCACTTCTGCACAAACCACCTCTTCTGCATGGAAGGAAGCAGGACATCTTGTTAGGACTGTTTTGAAAAGTGGAGCATTTAACAAGGTCAAATGTTAAAAACCTACTTTAAAAAAGTTTCCAGTAACACAATAAGACATCCTCAATTCCACCATCATTATAGCAGGCTTTCACTTTCTGTTTTACTAATTTCAAACTCACAGAGTTTTACAAACATGTTTGATTTACAAAACTGCCCCCCATTCCTTCCTCTTTCCCTGTGAAAAATTACAGGGGACTTTCTCCTTTACTTATTTCTGTATTACTTGAATTTTCAGTATTTTTAAAATAATTGAAAAAAGTAACCTTTTAGAAATCGCTCAGCACTGGGGTGACATGGTAGATGGACACTGTGGGCTGCTGCTCAGTTTTGCTTCGGTGGCTTTGGCCTTCTCCAGGCAGGTGTGGGACTGCGGAGGCCAACTCCCCTGTCAGAAGTCCTCCCATCCCCCTCGTCAGTGATTGGTTAGGAGTCCTCACTGAGGCCCATCAAGGCAGGGCATTGGCATCTATGAGGGCTGCTATCAGTCCAGCCATGAGTTTAGGTCTAAACATTGGCCCAGTAGCCTAATGAAAGGACTTACATTCCATGGTTCAGGAAGAAGGGGCAGGGAGCTGGTGCTGGGATTTTCCCTGTCTACCAGTGGATGTTTAGGGTTGAAGAGAACTATCAGTCTTGTTCCTCACATTAAACCTAAGGTGCATTACTGAATGTACTCAAAGAATTACATGTTATAACTGGATTTTCTGTACAATCTAGAGTTCACAGATAATGGAAGATTGCACTGTGATTCAAGTACTACCTCCCCTTCCCCCTGAAGCTGAATATAAATAAGTGCATATTAAGTAATGTAAAATGTTAAGCACACAACCCCTGTCTCCCAAGACCTGGCCTGGAAAACAAGCGGGAAGATGAACAGCTGAAATCCTACAATGATAAACATCAGGATTAAGGCATGAGGGGGCTCTCTCACACACAGAGAGGGATGATCAGGGATAGCCTCTTAGAAAGGGTAACCCCTGAGCTGAGATTTGACTTAAAATATGAATAACAGAAGGGCAAAAGGCAGGGAAAGGCTCTAGGCAGCAAAGAAAGAAAGAATGCAGTAAATAGAGGAAAGTTCTTTTTAACAAATGGTGCTGGGACAACTGGAGAACCACATGCAAAAGGATGACCCTGGACCCTGACCTCACACTGATATCGTTTGGATCTGTGTCCCCACCCAAATCTCATCTTGTAGCTCCCATTGTTCCCATGTGTTGTGGGAGGGACCCAGTGGCAGATGACTGAAGCACAGGGGCGGGTCTTTCCTGTGCTGTTCTTGTGAGAGTGAATGGGTCTCACGAGATCTGATGGTTTTAAAAACGAGAGTTTCCCCGCACAGTTTCTCTCTTTTGCCTGCTGCGATTCATGTAAGACATGACTTGCTCCTCCTTACCTTCTGCCATGATTTTGAGGCTTCCCCTGCCACGTGGAGTTGTGACTACAATTAAACCTCTTTCTTTTGTAAATTCCCCAGTCTCGGGTATGTCTTTATCAGTAGCAAAAATGGACTAATATGCCACATATGAAAATTAATGCAAAATGAATCAAAGACCTAAATGTAAGAGGTAGTACATTATAAACACACTAGAAGAAAACTTAGGACTAAGCAATGGTTTCTTAGATATGACACCAGAAGCACAAATGACCAAAGGAAAAATAGGTAAATTAGAATTAAAGACTTTTGTGCTAAAAATGATACCATCAAGAAAGTGAAAAGACAACTTAGAGAGTGGAGAAAATACTTGCAAATCACATACCAGATATACAGGACTGGTATCCAGAACACAGAAAGAACTCTTACAATTCAAGAATAAAAAGTCAAATAACCCAATTTAAAAATGGGCAAAGGATCTGAATGGGCATTCCTCCAAAGAAGACACACATATGGTTAATGAGAGCACATATGGTCAATGCTCAGCATCATTAGATATCGGGGAAGGGCAAATCAAAACCACAATGAGATATCACTTAACATCTATCAGGATGACAGCAGTAAAAAAGGAAAGATAATAACAAATGTTGATAAAGATGCGGAGAAACTGAAATTCTGGTACCTTGCTCACAAGAATGTAAAATGATGCAACCATTTTGGAAAACAGCTTGGCAGTTCCTCAAAAAGCAAAACATCGTTACCATATGACACAGCAACTATATTCCTAGTATATACATAAAAGAACTGAAAACAGGTACATAAATACTTACATACACATGTTCACAGCAGCATTATGCATAACAGCCAAAAGTGGACCCAACCTAAACGTCCACAAACTGATGAATGGATAAACAAAATGTGGTATATCCATACAATGAGGTATTATCCAGAAATAATAATGAAGTACTGATACATGCTACAACGTGGGTGTACCTTGAAAATATTACCCTAAGTGAAAGAATCCAGTCACAAGAGACCATGAAATGGATAACATGAAATGTCCATAATAGGCAAATCTACAGAGACAGAAAGTAGATTACTGGTTGCCTAGGATTTGTGGGGAAGGGGAAATAGGGAGTGACTACCAATGGATATGGAGTTTCTTTTTGGGATACTAAAAACCTTCTAAACTTAGATCATGGTGATGGCTGCACAATTCTGTAAATCACTAAAACCACAGTGTATTGCACAAAATCACTGCACTGTCTCCCTTTTTTTTCTTAGTGTCTCGTTCTGTTCTGTTGTACAGGCTGGAGTGCGGTGGCGTGATTATAGCTCACTGTAACCTCAAACTCTTGGGCACAAGTGATCCTTCCGCCTTAGTCTCTGGAGTAGCTGAGACTACAGTTGTGAGACACCACATAAGGCTAATGTTTTTATTTTTAATAGAGATGATGCCTTGGTATGTTGCCCAGGCTGGTCTCAAACTCCTGGCCTCAAATGATCCTTCCTGCCTCAGTCTCCCAAAAAGCTGGGATTAGAGACAAGAGCCACCATGCCCGGCTGTACTGTATGCTTTAAATGGGTGAAGTATACGGTGTGTTAATTATATCTCAATAAAGGTGTTTTGAGGACAGGGCATGGTGGCTCATGCCTATAATCCCAGCACTTTGGGAGGCTAAGGCAGGAGGATCACTTGAGTCACTTGAGTACAGGAGTTTGAGACCAGCCTGGGAAACATAGTAAGACCCTGTCTCTACAAAAAAAAAAATTTGGCAGGTATGGTGGTACACGCTATAATCCCAGCTACTCGGAAGGTTGAGGCCACAGTGAGCAATGATCAGGCCACTGCACTTCAGCCTGGGTGACAGTGTGAGGCCCTGTTGAAAAGAAAAGAAAAGAAGCTGGGCACAGTGGGTCACACCTGTAATCCTAGCACTTTGGGAGGCCGAGGCGGGCAGATTACCTGAGGTCAGAGGTTCGAGACCAGTCTGGTCAACATGACAAAACCCCGTCTCCACTAAAAATACAAAAATTAGCTGGGCATGGTGGCACATGCCTGTAATCCTACTCAAGAGGCTAAGGCAGGAAAATCACTTGAACCCAGGAGGTGGAGGTTGCAGTGAGCCAAGACTGTGCCACTGCACTCTAGCCTGGGAGACAAAGAGTGAGACTCTGTCTCAAAAAAAAAAAAAAAAGGGAGAGAGAAAAGCAAAGAAGAGAAGAGGTTCACCCAAGGACCTTTGAGGGGTTGAGTATGCCTAAAATACATAGAGCTGGGACAATGGAGGTGGCACAAAGAGGTTGGAGAGATCAGTAGGAATCAAGTCATGAACGGTCTCATGGGCCAGACTAAAGAGTCTGGGTATTTTCCTGAAGGTAAAGGAGAGGCATCAAAGAGTTTTAAGGAGGGAAGCAACATATTAGATTCAAATTGTAGAATACAACTACTCCAGCCACAGCAGGGCATCGCTGGATGCAGGAAGGCAGGTGAGGAGATGCACAACCAAGGAAACAGGAAGAGCAGGAGACTCTAAAGGGCAGCCCTGGCTCACTACGCCTTTCCCTGGAATGCCAGGAACTATGTATTTTTACAGACACAGTCCCTACTCTCAAGTAACTTACATTTTAGATGGCAGGATGAGAAGCTCACATGAATTAGGATAATACCGATGGACTCTGGCAAGCTTCAGAGGAGCCTGGAAGTAGCAGTGAGGTTCAGTCTGAAAGTCACTGAGTTAGGGACTGGTGGGGCTGCATGCAGGTGTTCTCTGACAGCCTTCTGATTGAGACAACTCCACCCAGAATTCAGAACTGGGAAAGCCCCAGGTTACGAAACCAGCCTCATTTTCCAGTCAGGCCCTGGCGAATTGCTGAGAACCATAGAATCTCAGACTTGGAAGGGATCAGAAAGGTCCCTGAGCCCCTCCCTGTCTGATGTCTGAATTCTACCTACAGGACCCCTGGCTTTCTTTCTTTTTTTTTTTTTTTGAGACAGAGTTTCACTCTTGTCACCTAGGCTAGAGAGAAATGGCACCATCTTGGCTCACTGCAACCTCTCCGTCTCAGGTTCAAGTGATTCTCCTGCCTCAGCCTCCTGAGTAGCTGGGATTACAGGTGCCTGCCACCACGCCTGGCTAATTTCTGTAGTTTTAGTAGAGACGGGGTTTCACCATGTTGGCCAGGCAGGTCTTGAACTCCTGACCTCATGATCCACCCACCTTAGCCTCCCAAGGTGCTGGGATTACAGCTGTGAGCCACCACATTCGGCCAGACCCCTGACTTTCTTAAAGACCTCCAGAGAGTCACCACAAAAGCGGTCTGTTTATCCCATCTTTGGATGCCTGGGACTGTCAAACCTTTCTCCTTTGAGCTTGGCTGCCACCCCGATACAGAGCTCTGCCATTAAGGCCACCTGGGCACACCCATCCTTCTGTGGCCTGTATCGGGGGTTGCAGTTCATTGACACTGACCGCCATGTGCCCTGCACCAGGTCTTCTCTCCTTAAGGCTACACAGATGTTCCTATCCCTTCCATGATTCCTCAGGGAGGTGATCTTGAGTTTCTCCTCTGCTCATTCTCAGAAATCACTAGGATTCCTTAGGGGAGGCTTAACAAGTAACAGCCTAACAACCAGAGCACTTGACTGACCGTTGCAAAGACAAGCAGACCATATGGCTTAAGTTCAAAATGATCACAGGAAGCTGGGGCACAGGCTGACACATGGCCCTGACTGGACAGGAAAACTACCAAGTTGATTTCCCCCAGGGTATTACTAAAACACACCTTCTCCACCCTGTGCTTGTGGAACAGTCTGCTTGGCCTTGTACAGGAAAGCTCACCTCTCTCCTCAACTGACCCAGACTTTAGAAAAATCACTTTGCAGCCAGTCAGATGGTAATGGACAGGAAAAAGAGGATGCATACAGAAAGCGGAGAAGAGCAGCAAAGAAACAAAGGGAAGAGTTCCCAGCCCACCAGTAAGCCATACCAAGTGCCATCATTTAAAGACTTTCTCAGGAGACAAAAACAGAGACCGGATGTCTAAAACCTTTATCCAAGAGAGCTGTGAAGGGACGTGGAATTGGAAAGGATGGGGGGAGGTATGTTTGCAAGGCCAGACAGTGCAGGAGGAGACGGAAACCTGAGCAGAGGGTACTGGGCACATCCTACTCGACCAAAGCAGATGTGTTAATGCTGATGAAATGACATGAGCCAACAGACACCTGAGGACACCTATGCCGGGAAGGCTGGCCCTGCGACCAGCGAGAATCCGAGACTCAATAGTTTTGCAGAAGCCAAGCTATGCCTTTGCTAACTAAGCTCTTCATTTATTTGTTTATACCTGTATCACAAACAAAACAAAACAAAACAAAACTGGAGGCACTTCAAAGGATGCACAAATTAACGTAGAAACGTAAGAGTAAAAATTAGGACCAAGAAAGGAATTTTGTGTATATTGTCTTACTCAACTTCTACATTTCACAGCTGAGAAAACTGGGACACAAAACAATCAAGTCACCTGCGTAGGGTTTCACCATTACTAAGTAGCAGTTAGATTTGAATTGAGGTAAAACATTTCAGCTCTTTCCTCTCTGTACTCTGCTTTTAACTTTGGGCTTCTCTGTGGACACTCCCTACCCAGGCAGACAGCAGAGTGGTCAGGAGCTCAGACTCTGAAACCACACTGCTGAGTTCAAGCCTGGGCTTCACCACGTACTGCTGCAGGTGACCCTGGGCAGGTTACTAAATCTCCCTGCTCCTCAGTTTCCCCACCTGTGAGATGGGGATGATTGTGCAACTACATCCCCAGGAATGTGATGAGAGTTAAATGAGCTAACATTGCTAATACACTTTTAGAACACCTCCTGGTACACAGGAGCACTAAACTACATTATAAACTAGCAAGCTAAACTAGACATTAACTTGGGTGAGCAGCTCAACCTTTCAAGCCATCATCTGTAAGATGGAGATGGTACTGGGATCTCTCCCAGTCACAATGACTAAATGAGATAATATATATAAAGCATCCATACATGTCAGTTATCATTCCTTCCATGCTAATTTATTTAAAATCATCTCTTCCTCCATCCTGGGCTAAATGTTATCGGATAATCCAGCAACTAAAATAATCAGTGAAATGAGCATTCGATATGTCACTTGATTTGGAAACATAAATGTAAGCGGAAAGAAAAATCTTGCAATGTAATGTGAATTCATTAAAATTAAAAATAAAACATAGGAAGGACAGATGATATTAAGAGAATTTCTGGCCAGGTATGGTGGCTCATGTCTGTAATCCCAGCCCTTTGGGAGGCCAAAATAGGAGGATAGCTTGAGCCTAGGAGTTCAAGATCAGCCTGGGCAGCACGGCAAGACCCCATCGCCACAAAAAAATTAAAAAATTAGCCAGGCATGGTGATGCACACCTGTGGTCCCAGCTACTCAGAAGGCTGAGGTGGCCGTGTTCTTGCCACTGCACTCAACCCTGGGTGCAGAGCGAGACCCTGACTCAAAAAAAAAAAAAAAAAAAAAAAAAGAGGGACACAAGAAAACAAGAAGAGAATTTCTTTGTTGTTTACAGCATCAGGACCAATTAATTCCAAGAGGAGCCCTAGAGCCTGTTGGGTTGAGCCTACCTCATCCCACATCCCAGCTGCAGTAAATGAGAGAAGGCTACTGTGGAGTAGTTAGTGGTAGGTTTTTAGAAGAAGGTTGTCTTTGGTTTTGGAGTGCTGAGATTAAGTGCTTTCCCCTCTGTGTTCAAACTTTTATTAACATATATTTGTAACACAGTAGACTAATGATATTATAATTTAAGCATATGCTTGGCAATGTTTTCATTTAAACCACACCAATGGGATATCTAACCTTTACACGGTCAGGGTCCACATAATGCATTTTTTTCATGTCACATTCTTCAGTAGTATAATTTAACTTGAGGATATAAAGGATCCACACTCCAAACACAAGCAATGTACATCTGGAAAAAAATCAATTAGGTATTATGATGTAGTCATGTGAGAATCATGAGATGCAATGTGAAACTGAAAACGGAATCCTAAATGAGTCTGCCTGCTATGCAGCATAAAACTACAATCTTTACGTTGACGTTGTGGTGAAAGGAAGGGGCCATTTCCTATTTTCCTGACAAGATAAACTAGTCATTTATGACTGTCTTTGTTATAAGCAAACACAGAATAACCTTTTTTTTTTTTTTGCAAGGGCACTGTAACAAAACCTGAATCACAATGCCAATTATTGAACTTCAAATCAAGTAATAGACTTGAGCGATAGAATCTTGGCTTCAATCTTTTGTGACTTTAAAATTCTGTCAGTCCTTAAAAAAAAAAAAAGAAAAAGAAAAGAAACAGTCTATTCATAGTACTTCTAAAGAATTCTACCCAGAAGTGAGGCTGACTGGGAAGTGAGATCATTAGTTACCCTTAAGATGACCTAAAAAATATTTTAAAACATCTGATAAATTCACACTATTATATGGTTTAATGCACACACACACACACACACACACACACACGACTTGGAGAAAAGAGCTGAGTCTAGTCTTAGTTTTAGAAATCTCATTTTTACTAAGTTCTCCAGTGACACAAACCACAAGCTAAAAAGTTCTAACCAAAGTTTAAGAACCACTGCTTTAAACAATTCTGTTCTTGAAAAAACAAATGTAAGAAATAATTAAAGAGAAAATAATCCATTTGCTAAATCAAGGGGCAGTTTTTTTTTTCCAAAAAAAGCATCTAGCATAATATACTATACATAACACATACAAAATATTTCTTTTTTTTTTTTTTGAGACGGAGTCTCGCTCTGTCGCCCAGGCTGGAGTACAGTGGCCGGATCTCAGCTCACTGCAAGCTCCGCCTCCCGGGTTCACGCCATTCTCCTGCCTCAGCCTCCCGAGTAGCTGGGACTACAGGCGCCCGCCACCTCGCCCGGCTAGTTTTTTGTATTTTTTAGTAGAGACGGGGTTTCACCGTGTTAGCCAGGATGGTCTTGATCTTGTGACCTCGTGATCCACCCGTCTCGGCCTCCCAAAGTGCTGGGATTACAGGCTCGAGCCACTGCGCCCGGCCAAAATATTTCTTAATATTCGAGGATGAGAATACAATGAAGTGTTGGTGGGAGCATTTTTAAAACTTTAAAATTCTCATTTAAACAGGCTTCCCATGATAACTTGGACAAGCATCTTAATTCTTCCCTTGTGTACAATGGGATTGTGTACAATGATAAGTGAACAGGATGCTATCAATTTGTGTAAAAGTGGATTTGGGCGGGGGCATGGCAGAGCACACACACACACACAAAATATTTCTCATATACACAAGAAACTGGTGACACTGGTTATCTTTAAGTATGGAGGGGAAATGGGGAGCAGGGATGAGAAGCTGTTTCACTGAGACTCTTTAATACTTTTTGAATTTTTAATCTTGTAAACCTAATATTACCTATTCTTCTCTTCAGCCCCAGAAAAGGTGTTACATTCAGTGAATATACTTCCCTTATTTTAGTTAAAAAAAAAAAAGAAAAGAAAAGAAAAGAAAAGGGTGTGAAGGCAAGCCCAGTGTCTGTAGCATATATCAGACTGTGCCTTAATTCCCGGTGTGAGTCCACCTCACCTACAGCCTAAGCAGCACAGGACGCAGGTCTATCTCCCCTGCTGCCTTGTGGCTGGCGCCCAGCATGTCAGGCACGTTGTGGGCCTCAATAAATACTGGTTGGTGACTAAAGGGAGGCTGAATATCACATAAGCTTTATTCTTATAAATTTCCTTTTTTCCTACACCTCCTAAGTCAGTAAAGTGAGACAGACGACTAGATTGCAAGGTTGGATTTCTATGTTTAGACATGAAAAAAGGGCAATTTTCAACTGGGTTTGACTGGTATACATGCTAAAAAAAAAACCTGCCAAGTTCCTCCTTGATTAATTCTACCACTTATTAGCATGTAAGGGTGACCTGGCTCAAACACTTGTTATCGTTTTTAGTATTCGATATTTAATAGTATTCAAGTGCCTTCAGGGAAATTTAATTAACCATATTTTAGATTAACTTACAATAGCTAAGGGAAAAGCCCTCTTTTGTTAAATAAGGGCATGAAGAGCAGTGCACGGTGAGAGTTGCTCTCCCAGGCATCCAGGCCAAGGTACAGGGCCTGAGCAGCTACTGGGCACTGTGCACTTACCAATTATACAGTCAGCTGTTCAGGCCCACTCCAGCTGTGCACTCAGTCTTCACTCAGACGGGCGTTTGAAGGAGCCTTTGACCAAGTGTGCCTCTCCAACATTAGCCATCTTGAGGCGCTCATTGAATTTTTCTCCTACTTCTACACAGTTGACCCAAAGCAGGGGGATCTACAGTCCCAGGGGCGGTACTTACTTGAGGATGTCTTTTAATAACAAGCTGGGTCTTCTCATCTTGCTTTGAGCTCGGGTGTACCATTGCAGGGAAGGCCTCGAGCAATCACTTCTCAGTTTCACATACGTGTACTCACTTGGCATTGCTGTGAAGAGAGGAGAAGAGGGAAGAGGGCAGTGGGGAGAAAGAGAGGGGAGAGTTAGGAGGATGGATTATGGTTTTCAAAGAGCCTTTATATGTTGCATCCATACCACGGAATACTATCCGGCAATAAAGAAGAATGAACTGTTGTTACATGCAATGAAGTGGATGAATCTAGAGGGAACTATGCAGAGCTGAAACCAAAATGTTACATACTGTATGATTTTTAACAACATTCTTTTTTTTTTTTTTTTTAAATTGAGATGGAGTCTTGCTCTGTTGCCCAGGCTGGAGTGCAGTGGCACCAATCGCGGCTCACTGCAACCTCTGCCTCCCAGGTTCGAGCGATTGTCCTGCCTCAGCCTCATGGGTATCTGGGATTACAGGTGTGTGCCACCATGCCCGGCTAATTTTTGTATTTTTAGTAGAGACAGGGTTTCACCATGTTAGTCAGGCTGGTGTCGAACTCCTGACCTCGTGATCTACCTGCCTTGGCCTCCCAAAGTGCTGGGATTAGAGCCGTGAGCTACTGCACCCAGCTGATTTTTAACATTCTTAAAATGACAAAATTATAGAAATGGAGACCAGACTAGTGAGTGTCAGGGGTTGTGGCAGGGGAGGTAGATGTGGCTATAAAAGGGCAACACAAAGGGATGGAGATGTTCTACATCTTGACTGTATCCATGTCAGACTCCAGCTGTGATATTATACTATAGTTTTGCAGGATGCTACCAGTGGGGGCAAATGAGTAAAGGGTACACAAAATCTCTCTAGATTATGTTTTACAATTGCATGTGAATACAATTATCCTAAACTTTAAAGTTTATTTTTTTAAAAAAGGACTTTTACCTTTTAGAGCTACATACAGAAATATCTACAGATCAAAGAGCGAAAATGAGATCTGCTTCAAAAACTCAGGAAGGGGATAAGTGGAGGGCTGGGGAGAATAGATAAGACTAACTTTAAGTTGATAACTTACTAAAGCTGGGAGATGGGGACTAGGGCTCACTACACGATTCTCCCATTTCTGTGTATGGTTAAAATTCATACAATAAAAAAGTTTAAAAAGAAAGTTACATTAAAAGCAGAAGTGTTACATCAAGAAAAAAGAAAAAATGAGAATATGGCAATTTAAAAAAACTTTTCTTAAAAAATATGTTAATTGTGCCTGCCTATTTATTCTTTTGAAATACTTTTATTCACAATTTTCAAGTTCTAAATAATATTCCAAAGGGTACTGTAGTAGAAATTGGTCTGTCTCTCCCATATATTCACTTTCCCCTAACTCTCAACTTAATAGAGCTCTGGATTTTTAGTGGGGGCATAGTACCTCCCAGAATGAAGACTACATTTCCCAGCCTCCCTGGAGCTAGGACTCAAGACTAAGTTTTAGCCAATGGGATATGAGCAGAAGCATCCTGTGCAATTCTCAAGGTGCATCCCTGGGCATACTCTGGCTTCTCCTTTATCCCCTCTTCCTCCTGACTGAAATATGGACATATGATCTGCCACTCTGGACCACACAGACAGGACATTACTCAAGGATGGTGGAACAACAAGAGAAGGAGCTGGGGCCCCTGGGACAACCCCATAGGGCAGAAACCTGCCACTCTACTTCTGGACTGGTCTATGATAGAGGAATAAGCTTTTGTCTTGTTTAAGGAATTGTTAATTAAAGGCAAAGTTATATCTTAACTAATATAGGCACTAGTTACTATTATAATAAATGCATATATTAATTTAAGAAATAATGTCTTCACTATAGTTTTTAGTTGGATGGAAGAAGTTATATCTCATTCATTAATCACTTTATTTTTCCCGTTAGGGTTTTGCCATCTTCTTTGAAAAAAATTCAAGTTTTTTTTTTTTTTTCTGCTACTGTATGTTTACATACATAACTTAACTCCTTAATTCTAATTCTGTGTAGCAAGAATTTTTATCATTATGTATAATTCTATCAAAATAGTTTCAGTAAGTGTTGAGGGCCTTAATAATAAACCTTTGCTGAAGAATCTGCTGATTTATTAAATGAGAAGTTAGAACAACTGAGATCCTGGAAGGCTTTCAAACACCACAACTCTGTGGTTACTTCATGTATGGTCAGCCAAGTGGTGGGAACCAGCAGGCTACCTGTAGCCTATGCATATTTAAAATGGAAGCTTCTGAGATGACTGGAGTGATACTCACTTCACACCAAAGTGGACCTCCAGAGAACAAAGATGACTGTGGTAAGAGTATGAGAAAGACTTTGGGGCCTCCGCCTCCAGGTGCTCTGTTGCTGAGCCATACAGTGCTCTGGCTCTTGTTCTACTCTGCCCGTCAGACTACAAGCCTGTAAATATTTTCCAAATTCTCTCTTACCAGCTGGCTTCTCATAAAGTTGTGATCCTAGGATGTGCTGGTGAAAGACTGGGAGATAATCTTTCTTTTCCCCTGACTTGGTGAAGCTCTGGACAGCAGTAGTAGCAGGCAAGGGAAGGTGTCTACATGTGACTCCTGCAGCAGTCGTGGGCATTTGGGTTCTTGGGTTTTTAGGCAGCAGATGCCGTGGCACTTCCAGCAACTTTGTGACAAGTACAAGCTTCAGACTACGGGTGACAATGGCTTCCTGAAGACCAAATCCATCTCTCTAACGCGGACCTCTCACCTAAGCCCAGACCCGTATACCTAATGACTTGCTTGTTATCCTCACCTCAGGCAACATTCCTAAACAGAACCTGGCATTTTCTTCTATTCCTTTCATTCTTTGGTATCTGAACCACCTGTTCAGCCACAAGATGAAAACCTGCAGGTCAATCAGACTTTCATTCGCAATCCTAGTCAATCCCCAGGGCCTGCCGATAATACCTCCTGAATTTCTCCTGTTCACTACATGTCTTTAATAGAAATCACTCACCTGGAACGCCCTGGATCTCAATTTTGTCCTCTCAAAGCCATCTTTCAAAAATACATTTTTGCCTACTGGTTCCCAGCTTATTTCAGATTCTGTGACTCCATGTGACAAACTTGTCTATCACACTGCACAAAGAAGTACTGTTAGAAACCTGGATGTGCCAAATCGTCGCTTCAGTGCCTTTGCACATGATATGCCCACAATCTGGAATCCCAACCAACAATCTGCCTGGTGAACTACTTTTCATCCTTAAACCCAGCTCAAGCATCTCTTTCCTTATCTCTGAGCTCATTTTTCAACACCACAACTATCCCTGGGCACGTCCCTATCTCTGTTTACCGAAATGAACTGAATTTTCTTTTGCAGACTCCTGGAGGAATGAGCTGCAGAGCCAGAACTCTGTTCACCTTTGTATCCCTAACACCTAAGACAGAGATCGGCACACAGCAGCCCGGTAAGAAACATCTCAAATGGAATGAAATGTGCATTACATGTCTGTAGCCTGACATCAAACAAGATAAACTTCCAAGAAAAGCATTTTCTCAATACTGGTTAAGAGTAAAACTAAAACTGAAGGTTAACAGAAATTATAATGGCAAGAATAAAGCATAAGCTCTATTGAAACATCCAAATGTCCGGGTGTGGTAGTTCACACCTGTAATCCTGGCACTTTGGCAGACTGGGATGGGAGGATCACTTGAGGCCAGGAGTTTGAGACCAGTCTGGGCAACCTAGTGAGACCCTGCCTCTACAAAAAAAAAATAATAAATGAAACATCTAAAATGTCCAACAGCAGGAAATTTGTTGGTAAATTACAGCACAAACTACATGAATACTCTCCAGTACTTAAGGTCTCGCTACACAGCAGGGTCTCTGACCGACAGCATCAGTGTAACCTGGAAGCCCGTTAGAAATGCAGTGTCTCAGGCCCCGCCCCAGTCTTGCTGACTCAGCATTTTAATGAGATCCCGGGACATTTCTGTGCACATTAAAGTTTGAGAAGCACTAGCTTAAAGTACTCAGTACTTACATTTATTGACACTGAAAAATATAAGAAAAAGGCAGTTTTATAAAAATCTATGCATCTACACATGTAGTTATCTCCTGGCATATATCTATTAAAGGTATGTGCTCTGTGGTGGGCAGGCATATGCAAACCCACCCCCATAGGCCAAGGAAGAGGCTGACAAATCTAGTTTCTCAAAAAGAAACCCGTGATGGGGACTTACAAACAGAGGCCATGTCCTGGGTGGCGGCAAGACAGCATAATGGTTGCCCATGCTATTACTCCCCACACTGAGGGCTCATACATCCAGGTCTTATATACCATACTGAAGGAATGTATAGGACATTGACATCCAACCCTCAGGAAAATGCAAGAATTTGCTGAAGGGCAGGACTTATGGTATAACTGCAAGACTATTTTGACCTAAGGGCAAGATTTACAGTAAGTATGTGAATGTAGAAACCTTAGAAGCATTCCTGGGACTGGGGTCAGAAGTCAACATGGCAGATTAGCATCCAAGATGGGGTTGCTTTAGCCTCCACAGTATGAGTTTGACTTCCCAAATCCCTCTACTTCAGCTCAGCAGGTATTACTTCTTCTGATTTGCAAGGGACCATGTGGATTCCACGTCCCTCAGCGTCACAAGAGAAGGGCCAAGCTGGGTACAACAGACAAACAGCGGAGTGGCCTTTCCATGATCCCTTGGAGAAGCCAGGGCTTATCAGCTGAAAGTCATCATCACCTTGGCACCATCTGGACTGTTTTCATTCATTTCTCTTGTTTGCGATGTTCTGTTTGGTGAAAAGGTGGCAATTGAAGGTTGGATTATACGAACATTGAATCAGGGACATGCTTTGTTAATTGCTAGAATAACTGTGTCATAAATTTCAATTAGCAATCATATTTTTGTTTTTTGGTTTGAGACGGGGTCTTGCTCTGTCACCCCGGCTGGAGTACAGTGGTGTGATCACAGCTTGCTGCGGCCTCGGCCTCCTGGGCTCAGGCCATCTTCCCACCTCAGCCTCCTGAGTAGCTGGGACTACAGGCACACACCCCCATGCCAAGCTAATTTTTGTATTATTATTAGTTTTTCTTTTTTTTTGTATAGACGGGGTTTTGCCATGTTGCCCAGGCTGGTCTCTAACTCCTGGGCTCAAGCAACCCACCAGCCTTGGCCTCCCAAAGTGCTGGGATTACAGGTGTGAGCCATCATTCCCAGCTGGCAATTATACTTTTTTGTTTGCTTGTTTTTGAGATGGAGTCTCACTCTGTCGCCCAGGCTGGAGTGATCTCGGCTCACTGCAACCTCTGCCTCCTGGGTTCAAGCGATTCTCCTGCCTTAGCCTCCCACATAGCTGAGACTACCAGCATGCACCACCACACCCGGCTAATTTTTGTATTTTTAGTAGAGACGAGGTTTCACCATGTTGGCCAGGCTGGTCTCAAATTCCTGACCTCAGGTAATCCACCTGTCTGGCCGGCAATCATACTTTTAACCAGTAAAAAATGATCAGACTGCAGGGAAGAGTGTTCATGTAGCCATAGGTAATTATAGGTGTAGAGGCATCTGGAAGAAAGTACGCCTGTCATCAACAGGTGGTAACAATTGTTTTGTTTTTGCTGTTTGACAGATGGAGCCTTGCTCTGTTGCCAAGGCTACAGTGCAGTGGTGTGATCATAACTCACTGCACCCTTAAACTCCTGGGCTCAAGGAATACTCCCACTTTGGTCTTCTCAGTAGCTAGAACTATAGGCATGTGCCATTGTGCCCAGTTGTTTATTTGTAGAGATGGGGTCTCTCTCTGTTGCCCAGGCTGGTCCCAAACTCCTGGCCTCAGGCGATGCCCCCACCTCACCTCCCGAAGTGTCGGAGTTATGGGCGTGAGTCACCATGCATGGCCTGGTGGTGCAATTGTGAGTGAGCTCATTTCTTTTTGCATTTCTTTTTTTTACTACCTGAATTCCATGCATTACCAGTTCTATTTCTGAAAAATTGAAACTATCTTCACTTAGGGAGGAAATCCTTAAGCTATGATTGAAATTTAAGCTATGAAAAGACATTTGAAAATCACCCAAACAAAATATTTTTAGGACCCCTTGATCATCTCTTTAGTATGGGACAAAAATATCCCCCAAATTAAGCATTTAGACTTAAAAAGCAGAAACAAATCACGAGGAACTTCACTAAGAAAGGACCACTCGTTTGCTGAACTGGAAAAAAACAGATTTATGGAGATGCAAAATAAAGGATGTCGGCACTTAGCAAGTCCAGTTTGCCTCAGGGGGCAGAAACTGGGCTGCTTGCTCCCTTTCTATGGAAGCCTCACTGGGCTTCCAAAGAGATGGTGAGTGAATCCCTGATGGACAAAGGATGACGGAGGCCCCTCCCTTCAGAAGGCTCACACTCTCACCTCATCTGTTCTGGCACTGCAGCTTCAGCTAGAGACACAGGGTGTCACAAACACCTTCCCACACTAACGTCACCCAGTCAATGATGCGTGCGTACACACATGCACACACAGCCTCTGTTCAGTTAAGCAAACGAGACCCTCTCCTTAATTC
Source organism: Theropithecus gelada (assembly GCF_003255815.1). Lineage (NCBI taxonomy): Eukaryota > Metazoa > Chordata > Mammalia > Primates > Cercopithecidae > Theropithecus > Theropithecus gelada. Next base: position 106,960,477 of record NC_037681.1, read on the forward strand.
AGTTAACTTACATAATGTGAATGCTTGGGTTAGAATAATAAAACTACAGATGTGCCCTACTTACCAAAATTGCTTATATGGATATTCCTGTATGCATGCTTTCTTTTTTCTTTATAACACTAATCATGAGACACGTGATTCTTCATAAGTTTATACTTTTGAATTACACGTTTGTCTTGTCTCCCCCACTTAGAATGCAGATTCCATGCAAGCAGGGGTCTCTGCTTTGCACACCACTGCCTTCATAGTGCCTAGGATGGGGAAGAGTTACATAAAGGGCATCTGTATCTGTTTACTGAATAAATACGCAGTCTTTTATGAGGGTTTTGGAGGCGATGGCGGTTACAGGCATTCTTCCAAGGCTTTTGTTGGCAGACCATCACAAGGCTGCCCTGTCTTCTTCTGTCCTGTGGCTACCTCCTCTTTCTCCTTTTTCATCTCCTAAGAGTTAGGATCCCCAGGGCTTAACAATTTGATCCTCTTCTCACTCAGGTTTCCAGGAACAGCCTCCGCATCATGGTTTCACCAACCACCTTTATGCAGAGAAGGCCTGACTTTCAAAATTATATTTTTCTACCCACATATTAAAATGTAACAGATTCTTCTTAAAGAGCCCATATGAAGAAATAATTCTTGTGTGTTTTTTAAAATGATAAATAGTTGTATACTTTTTTTTTTTCTTTCTGAGACGGAGTTAGGCTCCTGTGGCCCAGGCTGGAGTGTAATGGCACCATCTTGGCTCAATGCAACCTCTGCCTCCCGGGTTCAAGTGATTCTCCTGCCTAAACCTCCCAAGTAGCTGGGATTACAGGCGCCTGCCACCATGCCCAGCTAATTTTTGTATTTTCAGTAGAGATGGGATTTCACCATGGTCTCAAACTCCTGACCTCAGGTGATCCACCCGCCTCGGCGGCCCAAAGTGCTGGAATCCTACATGTTTATGGAATACATGTGATATCTGAATACATGCATACAATTTACAATGATCAAATCAGGGTAATTAGGATATCCATCACCTCAACCATTTATCTTTTTTTTTTTTTTTTTGAGACAGGCTCTCACTCTTTTGCCCAGGCGAGTGCAGTGGTGCAATCATGGCTCACTGCAGCCTTGACCTCCCGGCTCAAGCAATTTTCCCACCTCAGCCCTCCAAGTAGGTGGAACTATAGGTGTGCACCACCATACCCAGCTAAGTTTTTAAATTTTTAGTAGAGACAAAGTCTCGCTATGCTGCCGAGGCTCATTTATCATTTCTTTGTATTGGGAATATTTCAAATCTTCTCTTCTAGTTACTTTGAATTACAGAATAAATTACTGTTAACTATAGGTACCCTACTGTGCTATCAAACACTAGAACTTATTTCTGTATTTTCAATAATTCTTAAGGCCCTAATGAAGAAATACAAGGGCAAACTTGGGCTTTCAATTTGTAAGACATTTAACTTCTTCAAAATGAAGAATTAACCATTTAATATAAGAGTATAATAAATGCCATAAAGCAGTACATGATGTATTGCCAAATTAACTATAGAGATAATTACTGGTGCATGAGTAAGGCACACTGATATTTATTGAGAGGGATAAGCCTGCATATGATCTCACCACATCCTAAAAAAACTTATATCACTGGATTGCTATCCGCATTTAACCTGCCAGAGGATACACATGGGTAGACACAGAGCTGAGAACTCCAGCCCACATCTACCCACCTCCACACCCATGCTTTTCCAGCAGCAAACTGGTCAGGATGGGGAAGACCTGGAACAACAGGAGGGTATTCGCAATGTCGGGAGGGGGCTGCATTTTAAAATAGTAAAGTCACACCAGGGCACAGATGGTTATAAACAAAAATCTGAAGTTGGGAAAGCAGAGAATAAACCAACATGGCTGCAGTGGACTGTGCGGGAAGGCGAGCAGGTGCAGCTTATAGGCTAATATGGCCAGCAGAGAATACTCTGTGGGGTGGGAGGATTCCAAGAGCAGAAGGACTTCCCAGCACAGCAGGAGAAAGGAAGCCTAGGAAGCCTAGTCTGCTGCATGCTGGGTGAGCAACAAGGCAGGATCCTGGGCCCTCCCTACTGTGGTGTCCAGGCAGGAGGGGAGCCTGAGGCCTACCCTGGTGAGGGGGACGGGGAAGGAATGGCGACAGAAGTCTCTGAGCCAGAACAAAAGCAAGACTGGTGATGAACAGAAGCACACAGGGACAAACCTTGGTCCCAATCAGAGAAATAAATAAGAATGGAAGTCAATTTTTGTCCTTGAGTGGAGATGATGAATTTGAGATGATAAATTACCACATGAAAATGTCCAGGAGGCGAGGCACGTGGATCACCTGAGGTCAGGAGTTTGAGATCAGCCTGGCCAACATAGGGAAACCCCATCTCTACTAAAAATACAAAAATTAGCTGGGCATGGTGGCGCACGCTTGTAATCTCAGCTACTTGGGAGGCTGAGGCAGAAGAATTGCTTGAACCCAGGAGGCGGAGGTTGCAGTGAGCCGAGATTGTGCCATTGCACTGCAACCTGGGCAACAGAGTGAAAAGCTCCATCTCAAAAAAAAAAAAAAAAATGTCCAGGTGGTACTCGGGAACATGCATGGGGCTGGCTGGAACTTCTGCAGCAGGTCACCCACTGTGCAGAACAAATGAACTGCCCTCTCCCATGCACCTAGACTGGTACTAGGGACCTACCATCCATGGGGAAGGGAGAAAACAGCCATTCAAGTCACCGCTGGAGTTTTGTGTTTGAGATGAAGAATTCCACTTGGCAAAGGAGAACGGAAGACAAGGCAGGAAGCCTTACCTCAGCCAAGAAGACCGCGTTGGGATGCACGCAGGTTAAAGTCGCCTAGCGACAACATGCAGCAGCTACAACTACAGCAGGGGCACAGGGGGCGGCCGAGAGGAGGGAAGACGTGGTGCGCTGTGGGCAGACAGAATGAAGGGGCCAAGCAAGTCCTGCCCCAAGGTGGGGCTGGGGGGTGCAGGCAGGACGACAGCAGTGTTGTGGCCCTGCTGTGGCCACTGAATGTTGGCTGCTACTAGAACATGGGTGTCCCCTTCTCTGCATATCTACCTTCCATCCCCAGACACTAAATGACTGACGTGTTAAAGGCTGGCCCCCTTGCCTCGAGGTGGGACCACCTTGTGAGAGCAATTCAAGCTCCCGAGGTCTGGGCTGAGACCACAGCTTTGCTCAGCTTTGCCTGGCCCTATTCTCTTCATCTTGGGAGCTCCCTCAGCAAATCAGGAGTCCCTGAACCCCTGTCCCAGGCTCTGCTTCTAGGACGGTAAGTTGGGTCAGCAAGGTCAAGGTAGATCAAGGTCAAGCTCAGGAAGATCATGGATGATGAGGGGCCCTGGAGGATTTTATTCAGGAAGGGGACATGAAATGTGGAGAAAATCATGGGGCAGCAGCGGGGACAAGGGGGGAGGGAGGCTGCTGAGGGACTACCACAGCGCTCTGGGCACCATAGGCTCAGCATGGATAGGACCTGGGATGGAACAGATGAAGCGAGAGTCAAGGGAGAGGATGACTCAGGTCACAAGGAGGGCAGAGGAGCCCTCTGTAGAAAGAGGCCACGAGGAGAAAATGCCATGGAGATACTAAGTTCAGCTTCGCCTTGCAGAGTCCCAAAAGCCTGTGGGCTGCTAGGTTGGTAAATCCCACAAACAGCTGAGAACCAGGCCTGACACCCCAGGAGGGACCTGAGCTGGAGCATCAGTCAGGGGTTGCACTTGGCTTTGGGTAATGGAAACCTGGCTGCTGTGGCCTTTAACCAAGAAGAGGTTTATTTTTCTCACAGAACAGTAAGTCTGGGGACAAGCAGACCAGGGCTGGTGCGGCGGATCTGCAACGTCAGGAAGTCCCCAGCTCCTGGCATCTTCTGCTCTTCCAGCATCAGCACGTGGCCAACCTCTGCCCCATTCAGGCTGGAGGAGAGGGAGACATAGGAAGAGAGGGGTGGCTCTGACATCAGGCAAAAAGGAAGATGCAGGAAGGGAGCAGTTCCTAGATCAGTTTATCTGGGAAACTGTTCCCGAGACCCCTGATGGCCTTCCATTCACATCTCCTTGGCCAGAACCCCATCACATGGCTGCCCCAGCTGCAGAGTGGCTGGGAACTTTTTATAAGCTGGGCAGGCTGCTTGCCCAAAGTTAGGGTTCTGTCAGTAAGAAAGGAAGAGAGAGAGCAGCTTTAAAAGGTACTAGTAGGGTCTGCCACAGCTGGAGGAAAGGACCTGGGGCTATCTGAATAAAGAAGACAGTTAACGGCTACTAGAAACAGGTAAGATCCCCAGGTGGAAGAACAAAGTGCAGGCCTATCTTGACTTTGGGAAAACTGACCGTGAAGGAGCAGAGGAGAAAGAAAGGAAGCGTTAAATAAAATGTGGAATTCTCATATGCCGATTTCAAGTCTAGTTTCAGACTCTGAAATGACCATTATTTAAGAAAGCAACACACTAGTTCCTAAATAAAATGCATTTAAAATCACTTTAACCCAATTATAAGTAACACGGGTACCCCCATTGTATCCACAAAAAAGTGTAATTTCTAGAAGTTTCACTGATTCCTCCAACATACTGTGGAGCCCTCTATGTGAGGACGTAGAGACAAGATGATGGACCAAGTCCCAGCTCTCCAGAAACCCAAGGTCCTGAGAAATAACAAGACTGTAACTACAGCAGTGTGGAGAGAGCTTTATGGAAAAGGGACCTTCCGAAGCATGTCTGACACGCAGCACCCACACAGTGAGGTCAGAGAGCATGTTCCCAAGGTGGGCTCACCGACGCCACCCATGGGTATAATGACAACAGCCACAACAGCCACAGGGCTGGGGCCCAGAGGCGAGGATCCAGGGAGTGCAAGCATATTCTAAACCTAACTCTCCTCTACCCCTACTCAAGAGGGAGTAGCAGCTTGGGGTGGGGCAGGGGGCAACGCTCTAGTTGGAAATGCTCAAGAGCACCCCAGCCCCGGGCCTTCTCTGTGGCTTATTGAGCTCTTGTTGACACGTTACTTCTCTCTTATGATTCCAGAAGTCAACCTGTCCTCCCTTGTCCTCCCAAGAAGCTTGTCATCCTTGTAAAATCTAGGTTGCTAATTTCAAACTAGTTTTAGCAGTGGAACTCTTTTTTACATCAAAACTCACTTAGAATCCTAATCTATCATAATGCAGATATATGGTATTCAATTGATCTTTTTGTGGGGTTTCTCAACCTCAGCACTAATGACATCGGGACCAGGTAATTGTTTGTGCTAGGGGCTGTCCTGCGCATTGCAGGATGTTCAGAAGCAGCTCTGGCCTCTGCCCACTAGATGCTAGTAGTATCTCTGGTCCTCTTTCTCTTCCCCTCCAGTTTTGTCAACCAGACATGTCTCCAGACATTGCCAAGTATCCCCGGGGGAGGGCAAAATCACCCCTGATTTTAACCATTGGGATCAAGTCATTGTATACCTTAAAATTTCCACATGGCCTTATTATTAAAGTCAATGAGGGTAATGAGACAACGCAATATTGCCTGTGGTATAAACATGGATAATACAAGTTTTAATATCTAATCTTTTTCTAGGTTTGTTTGGATTGCACAATCTCAAAAATTCTTGACTCATCGGAAAACGTGTTTGTGTCCTCACCTGTATAATGGTGCCTAAGCCAACAGACACACATGGGCCTGAATCCACACACTGATGCAGGCAGAGCAGCTGGCCCATGCAGAGTGCACAGCTGTGCACAGTTGTACACGGACGTAGGAGGAAAGCACCCGCAGCAGGGCCTCTTTATAACCATCTCACGCCACTCCTGCCACCAAAAGGAAAAATACCCCCACTGTACGGTACTTTCCAATTTCAACTAAGTGGGCAGTGTCTCATTTGTCTCTTACGAGTGTGAAATATCACCCATGAAATCAAAACCACTGAGAAAGTGCTGGTGCTGAGACCGCACCCAACCATTTCCCACTAGCTCCTAGTATTTGTTCAGTTTAAATTATAAACACCCTCACCACTATCTCTACCAGGAATTCTCCAACCTCCCCATGTACAAGAACCACTGGAAGAGGGCCAGGCACAGTGACTCATGTCTGTAATCCCAGCACTTTGGGAGGGTGAGGCAGGTGGATTACCTGAGGTCAGGTGTTTGAGACCAGCCTGACCAACATGGTGAAACCCTGTCTCTACTAAAAATACAAAAATTAGCCGGCCTGGGCACCTGCAATCCCAGCTACTTGGGAGGCTGAGGCAGGAGAATTGCTTGAACCCCAAGAGGCAGAGGTTGCAGTGAGCCGAGATCGTGCCACTGCACTCCTCCAGCCTGGGCGACAGAACGAGTCCGTCTCAAGAGAAAAAAAAACAAAAATAAAAACAAAAAAACCCCACAACACTGGAAGAGGCTGCAAAGCATGCAGATTCCCACACTTCATCCCCAGAATGCCCCACCTGGTAGTAGTTCCAGGTAAGGACGCTGACTGCGCATGTTAACCAAGTTCCCCAGTGTTATGTGGGTGCAGCACTTTGAGAAATCCTGCCCACCAGCAAGTTTCTCACAGCTGGAGGAAAGCACGTGTAATTAACAACAGATTTTTAGCCTATATATTTTCAGATTCTCCCACAAACTGAGCAGAGTTACAAGGACCTACCTTTTGCAATGAAAAAAATTAAAATGTTGCTGTGTGAATGCACAATCAACACTGTACTAATTTTGACCATCAACCAAGATGCAAGCACTTCAATGATTCTCATGCTTTTTAATCTACTTCAAATCTACTATTCCTCTAGTGTTGAGAACACATCATTACCTGCTTTTTATAAATGTAAAAGTGTTAAGGCAATTAATTCTGAGCCCTTGGACTATATGAACATTCTCTAAAACTGTAATGTGCCCGGCACACATGATGGGATTTCGCCAAGACTTTATTGAAGTGGTAAAGATGTCAGAAGGGCGGTTACTCTCAGAGCCCAGTTCCACTTCCACCTCTCTCACACTCTCCTCCTCACTCCATGTCAACCAAGGGCGCCTCGTGCTCGACTTGCCCTTCCTCTGCTGCCCCTCTGGTTGGCTCCCCCCTCACCATCTCCATTCTGGTTTTCATTCAAAAGCTGCCTTCCTTGACCACCCTCTGTAAAACACCACTTCCACCCCCCCGCCACGTTCCTGCTTTCCTTCATAGCATTCATTGCCACTGACACATATTTGCTTCTTCTCTGCTCTCCCTACTAAAATATAAGACTCCCAGTGTAGGGACTGTCCATTTTGTTCACTGTTGTAATCCAGGAACCTAAAAAGTACCTAGCATATAAAAGGCATTTAACAAGTACCTGCAGAATGAATGAACAGAAGAATGAATGATCAGTGGCCTGCAACTAGATCTCCCCACACAAAGTTAACCCAAATTCACCATGGTCCTAACAAGAGACCACTGTGAAGACCAGACCTTTTAGGTGTCCAAGTATCATAATCATTGGGTGTTTATTAAATGTCCAGATGGCACCAGGCACATGGAAAACAGGGATTGAGATCCTTTTTCAAACAAGACCCACTGTATGTGTTTGTTGAGGGAAGGCTAGGGGAACAGGATAAAATGACTGTCACCCCCTCCCCCCGACCACAGAAGAAAATGGCAAATGGATCTTTTCTCTTTTTTTTCTCCCTCTCTTTTTTGTTGTTTTTGAGACAAGGTTTCACTCTGTCACCCAGGCTGGAGTGCAGTGGCATGATCATAGCTCACTGTAACCTCGAATCCTAGGCCCAAGTGATCCTCCTGCCTCAGCCTCCCATAGCTAGGATGATAGGTGTGTACCATCACACTCAGCTACATTTTTAATTTTTTTGTAGAGATAGAGTCTCGCTTTATTGCCCAGGCTGGTCTCAAACCCTTGGCCCCAAGCAATCCTCCCACCTCAGCCTCCCAAAGTGCTGGAATTTTCAGGCGTGAGTTACCACACTTGCCTTTTTTGTTTGTTTGTTTTTGTTTTTAAGAGAAGAGAAAAGAGATGAAATACTCAACTGTTTGGCTATTTGATAACAGCCAAATCACTCAATCTCTTTGAGGATGTTTGGTGATCTGTAAAAAGCTGGGTTGGGTGACAAGATTTCTATGGCCCCTTCCTCCAGTAAAATGTTATGATTCTCACTCATCTACATTTCAAAGGAAGAACAAGAAACATGAAGCTTAGCTTACTCAATGGATGTAATATGTTACAGCCATCTAGGGGAGAAAACCAGAAAGCTGGAATAAGTGGGAGAAGATGGATTTAAGACATAAAAATGAAAGACAGTGGGGGAACACTAGGGCGGAGAAAACAGAGTGGAGGTTGAGAGACAGGAAATTCTGGGAAGGGAGAACTCCAAAGAAAAGCCAGGAACAGGAAGAGAAGCCCAGCATTGTTCTTCCTTCTGCTTCCCGGGGCTGGGGAGTTTCGGAGGAACTCCTCTTTATAAATTCTTACAAGCAGACCTACCCACAAAATGATTACAGGCAGCACCTCAGAGATCCTCCTCTGATTCCAAGACCTGCCCCTGCCGCCCGCTCCCCTCCCCACAGGAGAGGTTCCAGCCAGAAGTGTAGAAGGTTGCCCTAAACTGGATTTTAAAAGTGGGGCTGAGGAAGGACCCTCTTCATCATTCATAGTAAATTCACAATTTCTGCCAAAACATACAACCTGAGTTCTGTCAAGGTGGCGGAGAGACCCATCTTTAACTGGCAAATGCTGAGGATCTGGATAAAACACACCCTCCAAGGGCTCCACCAAAGCACCTTGGTGAAGTGCACTGATCTCTGTGCATAAACACCCTCACATGTGTTTAAATATATTTTAAAACTTATATTCTGCCTGGAAAGCCTCTTTCAGGGGCAGTTGTAGGGCTAGTCTAAACCAGGTAAATGTATGGGTCAGAGCTGGTTGACCAGATGCCTGACAGCTACAAGGACTGCAGTCCCCTAAAATAGCAGTGACAATGGGTGGTTGGGGGCTAGAAGGAACCTTCTGGTCCAGCAAAGCCACACTGTTAGTGTTCCTCTACCCTGTTTTCTTTTCTTTCTCTCTCTCTCTTTTTTTTTGAGATGGAGTCTCACTCTGTTGCTCAGGCTGGAGCCAGGTGGCACGATCTCAACGCAACCTCCGCCTCCCAGGTTTCAAGTGATTCTCCCGCCTCAGCCTCCTGAGTAGCTGGGATTACAGGTGCGTGCCACCACACCCAACTAATTTTTGTATTTTTAGTAGAGATGGGGTTTCACCTTGTTGGCCAGGCTGGTCTTGAACTCCTGACCTCAAGTGATCTGCCCACCTTAGCCTCTGAAAGTGCTGGGAGGTGTGAGCCACCGCGTCCGGCCCTCCACCCTGTTTTCTGATGGTACCAGAGGAGACAAAACAAATTCTGCAAGAAAGCTCAGTGTTGTGGGCATGACTTCTGTAATGACCATGGAAAGGGCAGACACTGAGAAGCCCCACGGTAGCTTCCGATGCTAGATTGGCCACAGCACCCACAACCTGGAGGCTGCAGTTTTTAAACTTTATCTTGAAATAATTTCAAACTTAAAGTTGCAAAAATAGTACAAAGAATTTCCATCTGCCCTTTAACCAGATTCCCCAGTTGTTACCATTTTATCACATTTGTGCTGCCATTCCATTAGTATACTGTGTGCATATTTATTGGACCATTTGAAAGTTGAAGACATGATGACACCTACCCCTAAATATTTCAGTATTTCCTAAAAACAAAGACATCCCCTTTAAACAACCACAGCATAATGATAATTAGGAAATTAACACTGATTCAGTACTGTTACCTAAAGACCTTATATAAATTTCTCCACTAGCCCAAATGACGGCCTTAGAACAAAAACAGCAAGTATATATGTTATTTTCTGTTACAGGGTCCAGTCTAGGATCGTTTGGCATTCACTGTCATGTTCCTTTAGCCTTCTTTAATCTGAAACAGTTCCTTTTTCTTTCACGACCTTGGCATTTTTGAAAAGTACAGGTCAATTATTTTGTAGAAAGTCCCTCAAATAGAGTTTGTCTAATGTTTCTTCATGATTAGATTCAATTTATGCATTTTTGGCTGGAATATCACAGAAGTGATCCTGTGCCCTTCTCAAAGCACTTCTCAGGAGGCATGTGATGTTGATTCGATTAAGGGTTAAGGTGGTAGATGCTAGGTTTTTCCACTGTCGAGTTAACTATTTTCCCTTCATAATTAATAGTGACTTGATGGGAGAAACTTAGAGACTAAGTAAATATCCTGTTTATCGTCAAATCTACTTGTTTCAGTATCGACTGGTAGATTCTTGCAGGAGAAGGACATGACTGTGTGAAGTCAAACAAATTCAAACCGCAGGAATGAAACTAGGGCTGGATAAAACAGTAGGTGATGAACAAAAATTAACATGTAAGACTCATACCAGACTTAATTCCCCCGTTTATGTTCACTCTTAGCTATTAAAAAAAAAAAAAGAAATAACCTCTAGATTTGCTTTTGAGAATACAGTATATATGAGTTGGGAGTATGGTAATTTCTCTATTGGTGCTTCCATGTCTGCTAGAAACTTAGCCCTCCAATTCACAAAGTGTCCAGTGGCAGCAAGAAGAGATACCCAGGTCCAGAGAGCTAACAGCTGGAGCCATCCTCACACCAATGCCTGATTTTCCAAGGGCAACGCTGCGTGGCTCAGCTTGGTGATTCCCAGCTCACGGTGGCACAATGTAGGGTGCTACATTTAAAAACAAGAACTCTACTCTCAACTGATGAACAGGTTTAGAAACTCTGATTCGCCTTATTCAAGAAATATTTTTAAAACCCTGTTAGCACACAAATAGAAATTTCAGAAAATAATGTAAGAACAGAACATTTAAGAATCACTGTTATCTTACAACCCAGGGATACCCACTGTTAACATTCTGGTCTGTATTCTGTCAGCTTCTGCTCTCTGCATAGATATATTACCATGACGGGGATCATGCTATCTACACCAGCCTCATTCAAAGTGCATTCCACTCGGGAATGAAGTCCTACAAAAAAGGATAGATTTTTCTCAATTCTCCCAGGAATGATCTATAACTAGAATCATTCCAGAAGCAAGGAGAGAAGTTAATTCATAACATACAATGGTTGCCTGACAGTACTGGGGCAAAAGTCTCCTGTAGAACCTCAGTTGAGAAGAGCTGGCCTGTATGGTTGTCTAATTTCCTTTGTTTACCTAACAATCCTTTAAATAAAAATTTCAAAAGCTTCTTCCATACACCAGGCACTGGGAATACAAAAATAAATAAGACACAGCCACTTGCCTCTTTAAATGAATAATCCAGCTAGGAAAACTGAAAATGCCCAAATACTCAAAATACCAACTAATGCTGTGATAGAGGAGCTACAGTAGACCTTGCGCATCCTGGGCAGGAAACCACAGGCTCCATCAGAGGAATCAGGGAGGCTTCCCTGAGGAGGTTATGTATGAATGGGTCCTTGAAGAATGACTAAGACTCTGGAGACAGAAGAGAGAGAGGAGGAGGCATTCCAGACGGAAAGTAATGCCAAGACACACAGAGAGAGGTGTATGCTGGGGCCTGGGGAGGGGTGGGCAGAAGATGCAGCTAGGAAGGAACCAGGCCCTCTTATGTTACACAAAGGAGATGGTCCTAAGTGGTTCTTAAGTAGGAGAGTGGTGAGCTCATACTGGAATGAAAGAGGCCAAGGGACAGGGTGGTCAAAAGGCCATTGAGATCAGTGTGGTGAGGGGTGACGGAGGAGCTGAGCCACAGCTAGAAAGGCCGGAAGGTGGCCAACCAAGAGATGTGGAGGAGGAAGGTGCCACAGGACTTGGTGACCAAGCCAGGAGGGGCTATTATTATAGCACTAGGCCAGCCAAGATCCATCCTGTGTAACAAATTCAGGAGGCTAAAGAGGGGGAGGTGCAGGGGAGAAGGTATGCAAGAAGGCTTCAAATGTTACTGTTTCTCAAGATGATTTAATGGCAAAGGTAGGGGTGTCCCTCAAAGAGAAAGAGGCCAGAGGGAGCAAGACATGACCCTCGGGGTAAACTGAAGAAATTGCCCCAAAACTGCCCCTCCCCTAGGGGTCCCACCAAGCTTTTACATAATAGCTCTCCTGTGGTGGGCCTGTGTGACAGCATATTATACACGCAGAATCTGCTACGAGAGAACAACTCTGTGGCAATCCCATGAATGCCTCAAATAAAGCAAAATCTAGAAGCTAAATGTTTAATGGAACACTTCCCTCTTAACCCAAAGGAAATACAAGTAATTGGGCTGAATAAGTAATACTTAATAGGAGAAAGCGAAAGTCAGCAGAACTGACTGTTAACAAAAAGCAATTCTGGGATCCAGTACCCAAAGGCTCCAACATGTGGGGCTTTTACTAAACTTGAGCAGAATGCAGAACACAGGGTATCAGATGATGGGAAAGTTTGTGAGCAAATTCTAAAACAATGAAGAGTCCACTGCCCCAGAAAGAGTAAGGGTGAAAGTTCTTAAGGTTTTGGAGCATAAAAGTGATATCACCAAATAGGACCTTAGAAATATTCAGGGAACACCCTGTCCAGGTGGATGGGAAGGGAAGGTGGGGAATTTGCTAGGCAGTTTTTTCCAATAACCCATGGTATTCAGTAATCTTGTATGTCTCATAGGAACAGAAGAACCAAAGGAGTCACAGAAAGCTCCAAATCAGAAAACAATAATGACCCTAGAAAAGGAACTGGAGGGACAGTGACTGAGACAGTGATAACCTGGAGTTTGGCAGGACCTGGCAATTTAGGGTTGGAAGGAGAGGGAGAATGTATTGTACAGGAGACAAAAGGAGATTTTGTTTGGGCTGCTTAAAACTCAGAACAATTTACATTTCCATTTCTAAAACCAACAACATATATTCAGGTCTAACTAAAACATATAATTTCCTTTTATGCCCCAATCACATCCCTTTTACTGTTGGCTCTGAAATTCTGGGAAACCAGCATTTGGGCAGGCTCCCCAACAGACATAACAGTTTTTAATTATACAACCCATTTTTGATCAAATAGGAGTATGTGCCTGGGGAGATAGCAACAAGAAACACACACTGACCCTACTTCAAAAAGCTCTCACAGGCCGGGCATGGTGGCTCATGCCTGTAATCCCAGCACTTTGGGAGGCTGAGATGCGTGGATCACCTTAGGTCAGGAGTTCAAGATCAGCCTGACCAACATGGCAAAACCCATCTCTACTAAAAATACAAATATTAGCTGGGCGTGGTGGCGTACACCTGTAGAGTCGCAGCTACTCGGGAGGCTGAGACAGGAGAACCAGTTGATCCTGGGAGGCTGAGGTTGCAGTGAGCCAAGATGGTGCCACTGCACTCCAGCCTGGGTGACAGAGCAAGAATCTGTCTCAAAAAAAAAAAAAAAAAAAAAAAAAACCCACAAGAAACAAAATACTCTCATAATTTCATTTTAAAAAGCAGACAAGTAGGTCTATTTTAACTTATCTATGTTGGACATGGGGGCAGAGTGTCAGATGATGTTTCAGATTTGGGATGTATGTGTGATATGGTTTGGCTGGGTCCCCACCCAAATCTCAACTGGAATTGTATCTCACAGAATTCCCACGTGTTGTGGGAGGGACCCAGGGGAGGTAATCGAATCACGGGGGCTGGTCTTTCCCGTGCTATTCTCATGATATTGAATAAGTCTCACGAGATCTGATGCTTTTATCAGGGGTTTCTGCTTTTGCTGCTTCCTCATTCTCTCTTGCTGCTGCCATGTAAGAAGTGCCTTTTGCCCTCTACCATGATTGTGAGACCTTCCCCAGACATGTGGAACTGTAAGTCCAATTAAACCTCTTTATTTTATAAATTGCCCAGTCTCAGGTATGTCTTTATCAGCAGCATGAAAATGGACTAATACAGTAAACTGGTACCAGTAGATGGGGCATTGCTGAAAAGATACCCGAAAATCTGGAAGCAGGTTTAAAACTGGGTGACAGGCAGAAATTGGAACAGTTTGAAGGGCTCAGAAAAGACAGGAAAATGTGGGAAAGTTTGGAATTTCCTAGAGACTTGTTGAATGACTTTGCCCAAAATGCTGACAGTAGCATGGACAATAAAAATCCAGGCTGTGGTGGTCTCAGATGGAGATAAGGAACTTCTTGGGAACTGGAGCAAAGGTGACTCTTGTTATGTTTTAGCAAAGAGACTGGCAGCATTTTGCCCCTTCTGTAGAAATGTGTGGAACTTTGAACTTGAGAGAGATGATTTAGGGTACCTGGTGGAAGAATTTCTAAGCAGCAAAGCAGTCAAGAGGTGACTTGGGTACTGTTAAAGGCATTCAGTTTTGAAAGGGGAACAGAGCATAAAAGTTCAGAAAATTTGCAGCCTGACTATGTGACAGAAAAGGAAACCCCATTTTCTGGGGAGAAATTCAAGCCAGCTGCAAAAATTTGCATAAGCAGCAAGAAGCCTAATGTTAATCCCCAAGACCATGGGGAAAATGTCTCCAGGCGACATCAGAGACACTCACGGCAGCCCCTCCCATCACAGGCCTGGAGGCCCAGGAGGAAAAAGTGGTTTCATGGGCCAGGCCCAGAGTCCCCATGCTGTGTGCAGCCTAGGGACTTGGTGCCCTGTGTCCCAGCCACTCCAGCCGTGGCTGAAAGGGGCCAATGTACAGCTTGGGCTGTGGCTTCAGAGGGTGGAAACCCTAAGCCTTGGCAGCTTTCATGAGGTGTTGAGTCTGCGGGTGCACAGATGTCAAGAACTGAGGTTTGGGAACCTGTGCCTAGATTTCAGATGTATGGAAAGGCCTGGATGCCCAGGTAAAAGTTTGCTGCAGGGATGGGGCCCTCATGGAGAACCTCTGCTAGGGCAGTGCAGAAGGAAAATGTGGGGTCAGAGCCCTAATGGGGCACTACCTAGTGGAGCTGTGAGAAGAGGGTCACTGTCCTCCAGATCCCAGAATCGTAGATCCACTGATAGCTTGCACCATGTACCTGGAAAAGTCTCAGGCACTCAACACCAGCCCATGAAAGCGACCAGGAGGGAGGCTGTAACCTGCAAAGCCACACAGGCAGAGCTGCCTAAGACCATGGGAACTTAACTCTTGCATCAGCATGACCTGGATGAGAGACATGGAATCAAACGAGATCATTTTGGAACTTTAAGATTTGGGCCAGATGCGGTAGCTCACACCTGTAATCCTAGCACTCTGGGAGGCCAAGGTGGAGTACTTGAGGTCAGGAGTTCAAGACCAGCCTGGCCAACATAGTGAAACCCCATCTCTATTAAAAATACAAAAAAAAAATTAGCCAGATGTGGTGGCATGCACCTGTAATCCCAGCTACTTGGGAGGTTGAGGCAGGAGAATCACTTGAACCCAGGAGGTGGAGGTTGCAGTGAGCTGAGATCGCATGCCACTGCACTCCAGCCTGCGCAACAGAGAGAGACTTTGTCTCAAAAAAAAAAAAAATTTACTTCTCCTCTGGATTTCGGACTTGCATGGGGCTTGTAGCCCCTTTGTTTTGGCTAATTTCCCCCATTTGGAATAGCTGTCCCAATGCCTGTACCCCTATTGTATCTAGGAACTAACTAACTTGCTTTTGATTTTACAGGCTCATAGGCAGAAGGGACTTGGCTTGTCTCTGATGAGACTTCGGACTGTGGACTTTTGGGTTAATGCTGAAAGGAGCTAAGACTTTGGGGGAGTGTTGGGAAGGCATGATTGGTTTTGAAATGTGAGGACATGAGATTTGGAGGGGCCGGGAAAGGAACGATATGGTTTGGCTCTGTCTCTACCCAAATCTCAACTTGAATTGTATCTCCCAGAATTCTCACGTGTTGTGGGAGGGACCCAGGGGTAGGTAATTAAATCATGGGGGCCGGTCTTTCCCGTGTTAGTCTCACAATAGTGAATAAGTCCCATGAGATCTGATGGGTTTATCAGGGATTTCCACTTTTGCTTCTTCCTCCTTCTCTTTTGCCTCCACCATGCAAGAAGTGCCTTTTGCCCTCTGTCATGATTGTAAGACCTTCCCCAGCCACATGGATCCTTAAGTCCAATTAAACCTCTTTCTTTAGTAAATTGCCCAGTCTGGGGTATGTCTTTATCAGCAGTGTGATAATACAATGTGTGTCTTAGGAAAGGGCTCCCAGAGGAAAGAATGTTTCTGCCCAGGTCTGAATAGGAACTGGAGTGGGATGGGAGAGGCAGGTGCCTCGGGAGCAGGGACAGTGGGGACGGATGGCAGAATGTCAAGTGCAGCGTGCCTAAAGAATGCCAAGTGCAGTGTACCTAAAGGGTCTACCCAGGAGGGCACAGCACCCTGAGACGCTAGAAAAGCAAGCAGTCCATGCCACAGGGGGCCACAATTTTACTCTAAGCATAAAAGGGAGCAACCGGTGGTGGGGTGGTTTAAAGTGGAACTGGATTTTGGAGACCTCTCTCGAGGCTGGACTGGAGATGGGGAAGTCCTCTCATGAAGCAGGACCAGTTAGGAGACTGCTATGGAGCTGAAAGCAAGCGATGATGGCATTGCCCAGGAGTGCACTCACCTGACAGGATGGAGCCATCTCTCAGGCCCCTGAGATCATCCTGGCCAACTTCACCAGGAGCTGTCCCACGGGGCAGGCTGGGAATGCACTACAGACCACAAAGACATGGATACAACAGCTTCATTTACCACCTCCAGGCCAGACTGCCTGAGTCTGAACTCAGCTCTGCCCCCTATGGCTTCTTAACCTCTCTTCCTCAATACCCTCCTTTATAAAATGGGGATGACAATGGCACCAAACACTTAGGGTTGTGGTGAAAATTACATTAGTTAGTATATGTAACATGTCTACAATAGATGAGAATAAAGTGAGTAGGAAAGATTTATTTCTTTTTGTCATATCTATGTTTTGTAGCATGTGGGTTCACTTGTGGGGGCAGGGAGTGAACTTACTGTGAAAAGCAGAGTATAAAGCAGCTCATTAATAATTTACATAGTGTGCAGCTGTGTTATTAGGTGCATAAGAGTTTAGAAATGGAAACTTTTTGGGAAATTGAAACTTTGATCCACCTGTTTCTTTTCAATTTTTAAAATGTAGTTACTAGAAAATATAAAATTAGATGTGTGGCTCAGGTTATATTTCCACTGGACAGTAGTGATCTAGAGGAAGGATGAGCAAGAAGCCCACATCAGTTCCCAAGTCCTGGGTGACAACAACTAGATTGCAGAAAGTGACAAGCAAAGAGAGGAGAGTATCAGAGGCCATACTTGTCCTACTCTCTTCTGCTAGAGTATAGATTAGAGATGAGAATAAGATGTTTATGAAAAGCAAAAAAGGGGTGAAGAACAGGGCAGAAGAGGATAAAAATGCAGAGGCTGAGGAGAGAGGAAGGCTGAGGAAGAAACGATACATGTCACAGAAAAACTGCCCCTGCTCAGAACTCAATACACATAAGCCCTGAATCATGAAAAAGACATGGTCTTAAACACAGCCTTAACGGTCAAAAGACAGAAGTACTATTCCACCAAAGCAGACCTTTCTAATCTGTTATCAAACTGATCCTATCCTATCACATGATACTTAACTGTTATAATTCCAGATGTTAAAAATTGAAGGAAAAAAGGAAAGAATTCATGGGTACAGGACTTGGTGAACCATCCAATAACTTAATTCTGAATATTGTTCCATGCTGTAATAACAGGACAACAAAAATGTCTTACATGGCCTCAAAAATCCAAATAAGAAATGGGCTTTTCCTCTGGGTCATGGATAATTTTGAGCAGAAATGCAGAGAAAGCAGGCCAGAGAAGTAGACATAAAGTATAGGAAGTACAGTATTATGAGAGCTCAAAGAGCGGGGGTTTGTTTGCAGCAAGAAGGGTGGGAGTTGAGACCAAGCCAGGCGGTTTCATCGGAGAAACACTTCCCTTAGGTCGAGGCTCTTTAGGAGCTGACGGTTCCCCACAGCTCAGCTTGCCCTGCTGCCTGACCCAGTGGGAGACTGCGGCCTATAGGTGACGACACTTACTGACACCATACACAGCCAGGTAGAAACTGATCCTGACTGCTAGAAGGACTCCTGATTCCTGTCCCAGTCTCCTTAGAACTGTCGCCCTCATCAGCTAACAGGAACTATCAATGTGGTCATTTCAAAACTGGAATAAAATAGGTGTGCCCAGGGCTCCTAAAACAGCAATACCACGCCTAGGTATAGACCTATCAGAAACGCATACACATATGTACCAAACCCAGACTCTAGAGTGGTCACAGTGGCACTTTCTGTAACAGACAAACGCTGAAACTGCCCAAATGTCACTGACAATGCGTGACTATGTGGTATATTCACCCGATGGCCCCTATCACCAATGAGTGAACATGCTTCAACCATGGGCAGCACCATGAGTGACTCTCAGAAACTCAATGCTTAAGGAAAGAAGACATACACTAGCTGGGCACAGTTGCTCACGCCTGTAACCTCAGCGCTTTGGGAGGCCAATGTGGGAGAACAGTTTGAGGCCAGGAGTTGGGGACCAGCCTGGACAACATGGTGGGAGCCGTCACTACAAAAATAAAATAAAATAAATTAGCTGGGTCTGGTGGTGTGCACCTGTAGCCTCAGCTACTGAGGAGGCTAAGGCAGGAGGATTGCTTGAGTCCAGGAGTTCAAGGCTGATCCTGGGGGAGGCCATGACTGGAGTACAACACAAGGGGAGCTCCCAGGGTCCCGGCCAGTTCTGTTTGTTGATCTAAGTGTTGAGTGCATGGGCATGTTCAGGCTGGAAAATTCATTGAGCAGGACACTTATGGTATGTCTACTTTCCTAGTATCTATGCTATACTTTAAAAAAAGAAAAAAAAAAAGAAACCTTTGTCTGTCTGGTGTCCAGGTAAGACAAGCCTGGTAGTGTCCTTGAAGCCTCAAAGCTGACTTTTCTCCTGCTCCCTTACGCATTTCACTTGCTTCTCCTTTGCACATGTGCTTAAGCTGGCTGTCTCCTGGGCGAGCCTGCGTGTCACCAACATATTTATGGTTTCCTCCCACACCAGGCCTGTGATTCACCCCAGTTTGGATGCCTCTGCTAACTTATGCCACCCACACTGATCCAGCCCTTGCTTTTCCTTCCTCAGCAGTTAGGAAGCTCGGAGCATCATTAACGTGTGTATATTCTCAGTTGTTTTACTTCTGCCAGAGCTTCCCAGCAGACTAAAACCACGGAGCACACCCTTTGGGAGTGATCTCAGTCCTCCATCGTGTCCACGGGCAGTGCGGATTAAACTGCTCCTCAGGAGCCAGGAGAGTGTGGAAGGTGAGGGCCTTATCCCTTCTCCCAGAAACTGCTGGCTCCAAGACACCCACTTCAGCCCTCCAGGACCTGGAATGGACTCCCACAGAGGACTCACTAACCTCTTTTCATTCACTGCCTCCTGAGAGTCAACCTGCTAGATAAATTCCCCTCACCGCTGCAAACAGTCCCACAAGGTAAGCAGAGAAGAACCAGAGGAGGCAAACCAAAGAACAAAGAGTGTGTTCTTATTCTGCCATGGATATATCCTTAACATTCATCACCAATCTATTTTGGTAACATGCAACAATTTACAATTTATGCCAAAATTATAAGAACCGTCTAAACAGTCGTAAATGTGAGCTCTCAGAATATATGCCTGCCAGCCCTCTCTCTTCCATGAGCCCCTTCATGCCTTCCTATCTCACCTATTTCTTTTCTTGCCTAGACGAAGAAACGCTGATCATAATCAAGAATATCCAAGGGTCATTTCATCTTACAAAAACAGCAGCACCCATATAACAGGCACACGGGTAAAAGACTCAAGACATGCTGGTTATATGCTCTCGCAGTTCATATGAATCTCCTTCTCAAAGTGACAGCTGGAATTCAGGTGCTTCCAGGCTCTGTGACTACCAATGTTGGACACTCCTCGAAGCTGTCAAGCTCTCAGGATTACCCAAGTGAAACCACAACCTGTCCTGACTGTATTCAAGTCTGTGCCCCTTCATGCAGCAGAAATGGATTCCTCTTCCACAGTTTCAGCAGCTGTATCCTTCCGTTGAAAAGGATTAGCAGCCATAAGCCCGGGGGAGGGCAGCTAAACACCAGAGGGCAGGAGACGAGTCTCCTTCCTCTCTGTGACACCCAGCACGGCTCTGGCACGAGGAGCAGGCAACCACCGGTGCCAGATGAAGCGCAGCACATAAAACCATTTTCCCCCTTCAAATGAACGATGCCTAATTAAGCAAAGGCCGCATGCATGACTTAAGACATGAAGATATAAAATTCGTCTTCCGAGTCAGCTAGTGATTCTGCAGGACCCTCTATCCTCGTAAACGTATTTTTTTGTCATTAGAAAAACCCGGGGCCTGGAACGGACCTCGGCCATAAGGGTAAGCTTCTCAGGAGAGACCAAGAGCCGGAGCCCCACAGCGGGATCAGTGTCTGCCAAGGTCACCAAGCTGGTGTGGGGTAGGGGCAGGGCTCCTCGGGGATGCTCTCGGAAAACCCTGTGTTACTTACACACGCAAGGCGTACAATGAATGCACACCCGCGTCAAGCCACGGCTTACAATTCAGAAGAAATCAAAAGGTCGCCAAAACCTGTCTTCTCTGCAAGGCTGGCTGCAGAGAGGGTGCAGGGAAGGTCACCGGCCAATTTCCACCAGCGGCCCCACATCACGCCTCCCCGATGGATGCAGAGAGCCGTTGCAGGAGCTGCTAGTAACCCTGGAAGGGGTCCCCTAAGCCCATCCCAGGAAAACGAGTTAACTCGGCTCTGCTAGCTCCGAAGCTTCCAGCAATGAATTAAATCCCAAGCTGCAGCAGAAAGCTGCGGGGAAAGGGCCACTGCGGCGGGACCCGACAACCGGCGGTCCGCCCCACCCTCCACCGCCTCCACACCTGCCCGGGCGCCCCTGCCCGGTCCACACGGCCCGGGACCACGACCCTTCGCCTGCGCCCCGGCCGGGCTCGCCTGAGGGTGCCGTGCCCTGGGCGCTGCCCGCGGGGTTCGAGGCGGAAACGCCGCGCCTAGCCGGGCAGAGACAGGTCGCCGCCGCAGCCCCCAGCCCCTGGGCCCCCGCGACGCCGAGGAGGGGGCTGCGCCACGTACCTCGGCCGGCAGGTGCCGCCGCTGCCTCTGTCCGCGGCTGCAGGGGACGCCGCTCCGCCCAGCCCGCCGCCTTCCTCCGCATACTAGTGAGGGGGCGCCGGCCGGCAGCCAGCCCGGGACCCAGCGCCCCCACCCGCCCCCGGCACCGCGCTCGCGCCCATTCAGCCGTGGGCCGCCGCTCCCCCGCGCAGATGCGGAGGAGGGGCGCGTGGGCGGGGTCTGGCGTCACGAGGACGCGGAAGGCCAATCGGAGAGCACGATGCCTCCGCAGAGGCCCCGCCCCCGGGCGCGCGGCCCGTCCGCCCTGCGGTGCAGTGGGCACTGTCGGAGTAGGGTGCCCCCTGCAGGGACGCACCCGGGGCGGGGGCCGGGCTGGGGTGAGCCCCTCTTGGTTCTGGAGAGGAAATGATAAACAGTTTGTAAAAGCATAAATATTCGTGAAAATAAAAAAATTCAGGAAGGAAACAAAGCTTAAGGCAGTGATTGATAGGTTATTTTTTGGACACAGCTGAGCGTATACTGTGCGCCTGCAACTTTCCGGTGCTTTCGGACCGGACTCCAGTGAAGCCAGTCAAGGAGGTCGACTTCCTTTCAGAGCGGCAGACACAGCGCCGCGGCCGTGTGCCTGCAATCCCCCTCTGGGTTTGAAAAAGAAGATCCTAGACACCGAGCCAAATATGTTTGCATAAACCGGGAGCCTCATCTCTCTTTTTTGTAACAGCTTGGCGCAGGGCAGCTGGTTTGGAGATGTCTCTGTTCTTCCCTTGGTGGGGGTGCCGGAAAAAAATGTGCTGCCTGGATCGAGGTTGGGGCAAAAAGCGTTGTGAAGGAAACAGTGGGAGGACTCTACTTTCACACCTCCCAAAAGGGTTTTACCATAAGACTATTTCTGGATTGTTCTAACGTGAGGATACTGGGAGCATTTTGAAAATATTGGAGGAAAAGCTGTCACTGGGCGATTTAAATCCGGTAAGTTGGCCGAGGCTAACCAGGCAGAGCTGCTGAGTACCTTGCCCTCTTAATCTTGGAGATCAGCCCAAGGTCCATGTGTTATAGGAAAGGGGTCCCGATCTAGACCCCAAGAGAGGGTTCTTGGATCTCATGCAAGAAACAGTTCAGAGCAAATCCACAGTGCAAAGTAAAAGCAAGTTTATTAAGAAAGTAAAGTGGTGTCTGGGCACGGTGGCTCACGCATAATCCCAGCACTTTGGGAGGCTGAGACGCACAGATCACCTGATGTCAGGAGTTCCAGACCAGCTGGCCAACATGGCAAAACCCCGTCTCTACTAGAAATACAAAAATTAGCCGGGCGTGGTGGCGCAAGCCTGTTGTCTCAGGTACTCACCAGGCTGAGGCAGGAGAATGGCTTGAACCCGGGAGGCAGAGATTACAGTGAGCCGAGATCGCCACTGCACTCCAGCAGAGCATTCCTGAAAATAAGAGGAGGGACGTATCCAACTAAGGTACAATGCTTGTAATGCTTGTATATATGGGGAGATATCTTCTGCTACAAGGGTTTGTGATAAAGGATTAATTTTCCTAATCACCATATTTTGCAATAATCAATATTATTATTTTTAAAGCAAAATTAGGAATGCCTTTGTTCTCCAGATATCGGGATATCTGGACACCCTCAAGTCTGGGTCTGTTTAGTAAGCATTATTAATTTGTTCCCTTAACCATAAACATCTAGAGGCTAGGAATGCCTAACTTTCAGGGAATGCGGACTGGCAAGTCCCAGCCTCATTTTTCTAGCCTTCACTCAAAATGGAGGCGCTCTGGTTTAAACGCCTCTGACACATGCGCTTGATGCAACACTCTTTACCTCTCTCTGTCTCCGCTGCCCCTACCCTTCTCTTCCAGATTCCCCTTGTCTGCAAAGCCAGGCCTGATAGCATTATGGCTGCCATGAGAATCAGCACTATCCCAGCTTCCAAGGATGGGTGTAAGGTGGGGGTGAGGAAGAAAAGGAACTTGAAGCTACCTCCTGCCCCGGCATCACAAGACATCTGTTAAGCCCTTACTACCTCATTCACTCCACTCACATTAGGTTGACCCTCTTGGGCAGCAAGACAAGCAGGCCCCCAAACTTCCATTTCACCAGCCACAGAGACATCCTTAGTTATTATTCTGGATTAAGACAGAGATCTCCAAACAGCAGACTAAGATCAGCCTCTAGATCTCAAAGCCTTACTGGTATCTCTCCAAGTCAGTGGCTGATCTCAGAGAAGCTTCTGGATGGTGACTAGCAAAGAGTCACTCGGGCTACTTACAAATCCAGGACAGCAACACTTTTTTTTTTTTTTTTTTTTTTTTTTTAAGAGACAGAGTCTCACTTTGTCACCCAGGTTGGAGTGCAGTGGCATGATCTCGGCTCACTGCAACCTCCACCTCCTGGGTGCAAGCAATTCTCCTGCCTCAGCCTCCTGAGTAGCTGGGATTACAGGCAAGGGTCACCACACCCAGCTAATTTTCATAGTTTTAGAAGAGATAGGGTTTCACCATGTTGGCCAGGCTGGTCTCGAACTCCTGACCTCAAGTGATCCTCCTGCCTCAGCCTCCCAAAGTGCTGGGATTACAGGAGTGAGCCACCACGCCTGGCCTAATTCTTTACTTATGCTGATTGCTTTGGTCATTCTCATAGCAGGCCTTGTGGTTGCCCCCAACATCCATCCACCCTCCTCCTTTGTGATATAACATACCTTTTAAGTGAGTTTACCACAGTCTATGACAGGGTTCTGATTGGTCTAAGCCAGGGGTTCTCAAAATGTGGTCCAAAGACCTCTGGGAGTCCCTGAGGACCTTTCAGGGGAACTCTGAAATCAAAACTATCTCATAATAATCTAAGACATCAGTTACCTTCTTTACTGACAGCACAAAAACAAAGGTGGGTCAAACAACTGGCACCTTAAGAAATCAAGGCAGTGGCACCAAAATTATTAAAATCTGAAAACTTGAGTCATGGCTTTTTTTTTTTTTAGATGGAATTTCACTCTTATTGCCCGGGCTGGAGTGCAATGGCACAATCTCAGCTCACTGCAACCTTCACCTCTTGGGTTCAAGCAATTCTCCTGCCTCATCCTTCCGAGTAGCCGAGATTACAGGCACCTGCCACCATGCCTGGCTAATTTTTGTATTTTTAGTAGAGACAGGGGTTTCACCATGTTGGCCAGGCTGATCTTGAACTCCTGACCTCAGGTGATTCACCTGCCTCAGCCTCTCAAAGTGGAGTCATGGCGTTTTATTATTTAATATGACAAAATGAAAACTACATGTAAAGTACTTTTGCTGCAAACAGATATAAGATAGTTGTCTATGTAACATGGTTGTCTAAGTGAGATCATTTTCTAACTTAGAAAAGCACATGTGCAATTGTTTGAATTGCAAGCTGAACTTGCTGTTTTTCTTTATAGAACACCATTTTTACTTGAGAAAATGTCTGATAAACTATGATTATTCTGACTTGGGTATTTGGTACGTATTTTCTTGAAAATGAACTAAACGAGCCTGTGTCTTCAAGGAAAACAATGGACTATTTGTTGCCAATAATGAAAAAATTCCAACTTTCCAAGAGAAATTTAGAATTTTGGAAAACGTGCATCACCATGAGCTTGACGGCTTCTCAATATTTAAGGACTTTCTGATGAGATCAATGGTGACATTAATGAATGTGATTTTTGGATACTGGATAATGTATAACAACTACATTTACCCGGTGAATCATCGCCTTGCAAATGGTTAACACATGATGTTACAAAGTCATCCATGAGTAAAGATCCATTTAAAGTACAAGGCAGACAATGGGTTTTAATTTAACAATAGAAGTTTACAGAGAAGTTTTCAGATTCCACAGTGCAAAAAACATTTAAAAACAACCTCTTGTAGAGTTTTGGTGTAGTATCAAAGACAAATATTCACAATTATCTTAAAAGGCATTTAAAATACTTGTAACTTTCCAATTACAAATCAATGTGAGGCCGAGTTCTCTTCATGTGCTACAACCAAAATAATTTGCAACAGATTGAATACAGAAGCAGATATAAAAATCCAGCTGTCTTCTGTTAAGCTAGACTTAAAGAGACTTCCAAAAATGTTTTTTTTAAAAAACAAAACAAAACAACAACTTACTATCACATTTGGGATTCAGTAAAAAGAAAAAGAAAAAGAAAAAAAAAAGTCATTTTTCTCACTAATCTTTCTGTTTTGGGAAATAGTAGCTTTTTGTTTTTGTTTTTGTTTTTGAGACGGGGTCTTTTTCTGTCGCCCAGGCATGGGTGATATGCAGTGGCATGATCACAGCTCACTTGAAGCCTCACAAGACATCTGTTAAGCCCTTACTACCTCATTCACTCCACTCACATTAGGTTGGCCCACTTGGGGAGCAAGACAAGCAGACCCCCAAACTTCCTTCTCACCAGCCACAGAGACATCCTTAGCTATTATAGCTATTATTCTGGATTAAGACAGAGATCTCGGAACAGTAGACTAAGATCAGCCTCCACCTCTCGAAGCTTTACTGGTATCTCTCCAAGTCAGTGGCTGATCTCAGAGAAGCCTCTGAATAGTGATTAGCAAAGAGTCACTCAGGCTACTTACAAATCCAGGACAGCAGCATTTTTTTTTTTTTTGGAGATAGAGTCTCACTCTGTTACCCAGGCTGGAGTGCAGTGGCACGATCTCGGCTCACTGCAACCTCCACCTGCTGGGCTCAAGCAATCTTCCTACCTCAGCCTCCCCCAAGTAGCCGGAACTACAGGTACCCAACACCATGCCAGGCTAATTTCTAATTTTTTGTGGAGACAGTGGTCTCCCTCTGTTGCCCAGGCTGGCCTCAAACTCCTGGGCTCAAGTGTTGCTCCTGCCTGGGCCTCCCAAAGTGCTGGGATCACAGATGTGAGCCACTGCATGCAGCCAAAACCAGTTATTTTTTGGCTGGGTGCAGTGGCTCGCACCTGTGATCCCAGCACTTTGGGAAGCCAAAGTGGGCAGATTACTTGAGGTCAGGAGTTTGAGACCAGCCTGGCCAACATGGTGAAACGCTGTCTCTGCTAAAAGTACAAAAAATTAGCTGGGCGTGGTGGCATGTGCCTGTAATCCCAGCTACTCAGGAGACTGAGGCAGGAAAATTGCTTGAACCTGGGAAGCAGAGGTTGCAGTAAGCCGAGATCACGCCACTGCACTCTAGCCTGGGTGACAGAGCAAAACTCTGTCTAAAAACAAAAAAAAAGTTATTTTTATCAATATATATTAACATGCAATGGTTTTATTATTATTATTATTTTCTTTATTTATTTTTTACTTATGACAGAGTCTTGCTCTGCCACCCAGGCTGGAGTGCAATGGTACAATCATGGCTCACTGCAACCTCCACCTCCCAGGTTCAGATGATTCTCTTGCCTTAGCCTCCAGAAGTAGCTGGGATTACAGGCACACACCACCACGCCCAGCTAATTTTTGTATTTTTAGTACAGATGGGGTTTTACCATGTTGGCCAGGCTGGTCACGAACTCCGGACCTCAGGTGATCCACCCCTCTCGGCCTCCCAAAGTGCTGGGATTGTAGGTGTGAGCCACCATGCCCAGCCAGATTTATTATTTTAATGACTTAATAAATATTTTAAATTTTAAATATTTAAGTTAAATATTTAAAACTTTCTCAGTGTTAATTTCTAATTTGGCAAATATCAAGAGAAAGACTGTGTTAAAAAGATTCTTTGGGATCCTCAGTAATTTCTAGGTGTGTAAATTGATCCTGAGACCAGAGTTTGAGACTTACTGGTCTCAGCCACCCAGAGTAGCCCATTGCCCCATCCTCCTTGCCACTAGGAATGGTCCATGGGTAGCCATAGGAACCACGTTGATCCAATCAGAGGAAGTCTCAGGAATTTATTAGATGCTGGGGGAGAGATGCTTTCACGTTCTGCTAGACAAGAACCAGGTAGTAAGTAGCCTCAGAAGCTGTTGATAAGACAGACATCTTGGACTACAAGAAGAGCTTAGTTTAGGAAGAAAGTAATGCTATGGGAAGCAGAAGACCATGGTTAGAAAGAAACCATTTCCTTTATGACATATTTGAGTCACTAGATCAAACCAGTCCTGAAGTTCATCTTGCCTCTGTACATTTCCGTTGTATGAGATAGGAAGTTCCTCTGTGGTTTCAACTAGCCAACCCCAGGTGCCCCAACTGATTTGCCATGTACCTACTTACGCAACACAAGTTGCAATGATGAAATGAGGCTGGAAGGCAGAGAAGAGTCCAGGAAAATACCTAACTCAGACAAATGGGATCTTCAGTGGCATGTGATCATAAGCAGCAAGATTATAGCAGATTTTTACTTCTTATTTTTATTTTTGTTTTTCTGTGTTTCCCGTATTGGACAACATGCATATGTATTGCTTTTACACTGAGGAAAAATTGGAACCTATATTATTACTTTTTTTTGATAGTACAATGACTGGCAGTGCAATATTAGAGAACAGGTTGGGGAATGGGATATGGCGATAGAACTCTTAGGCTAGAACTGCTAGCAGGGAAGAAAGAAGATTTGTAAGGGATGCAGATGGGCCCCAAAACCAAACTTACTTTCCTTTACAGCTTTGCCAAGAGCCAACCTCAAAGATTCCAGGGGATGGACAAGAATTCCCAAAGGTTAAGAAATCATTAATTGTGCCTCAGTCTAATTGGCTGGAAAAAAAAATGTGGCCAATGTGAAGCTCATATGTCAATACTGGAAAAGACTTAGGATATAATATTAAGTGAAAAAAATAAAAAAGGCAACACAGATTGTATGCAAACATCTATCATGTGGCCAAAAACTGGAAGATAATTTGGAAAAAAGAAAATAGTTGTGTTAGGGTGGTGGGATCACAAATAATCTTTCTTCCTTTTTTAGCAAATCTGTTTTAATGTTGTTATAATGTTGTTTTTTGCAATAAGTAAAAATGTAGGGAGTCATTGGTTCAAATTACTGAGGTCTCAGAGGCCTCTCCAGGCCTGTTTCTTTTTGTCTGCCAAATGGCCCTCACCCCATACCAAGAGAGAAGCTGTGCCTTCCCTGAGAGCCCAGTGTCTTTGAAACTGTTAGGGGTGATGCTGATGTGACTGTTTTGTAGGTGGCCAGAAGGAAAGGAGGGAAGAAAGATGTTGGTGGCAGCCAAGACCGAGGATGTCTGTGAGGCAGGAGGGGTGAGGGGTCACTTGCCCTGTGATATAACCTTTTTGTGTTGGAGTTTCGGGCCCAGGTTACTTACTGAAGCATTGTCTTTTTCTGTTGGACTCTTGCCTGGTCCCCCTGAGACACTGTCTCTTCCGCAGGCCCTCAGGGACTGGAGCACAGCTGCAGCCAACAGAACACAGGCTCTGTCTGCTGCCCTGAAGCACAAAAGAAGTTGGTCTCTTGAGGTTTTTCTAGGAATGTTTTCCTGTGAGCAATCACAGGAGAAGCGGGAGTAAAACAAACAAAGGAGGGAAAAAGACGACACAAAAACATCATGGGAAGGCTGGCGGTTGGCAGAAGAGGCTCAGATTGAGGAAAGAGTCCCTCGTGGAATGAATTCTTCTGGAAGTGGAGGGACACATATTAACATATCCAGGCACATCTTCAGGCTGCCCTTCTGTCTGTCCTTCACCCATATATTGATTCTACAAACATTTGCTGAGAGCCTGTTATATGTGAGGCATCATGCGAAGTGCATAACATAAATTACTTCATTTTATCTTCACAGTATCCCTTTAAGGTAGGGTCTCATATCCCCATAGCTTACCCAAGGAACCTGAGGCTTCGAGAAACTTAAGGAGATAAAATAACCTGCCCAGGGTCACAAAATCAGGATTCAAACCCGAGATGTCAGAGTCCAGAGCCTGTTACCAGTAGAAAGTCCTGACGAGTCAGTAGTCATCCAGGTTCATGGCATTTTGAACAAAGAATTGGACAAAATGCACAAAGCAACAAAAGAATGAAGCAAAGAAAGCATAGATTTATTGAAATGAAAGTATGCTCCACAGAGTGGGAACAGCCTGAGTGAATGGCTCAAGAGGGTTGGTCACAGAATTTTCTGGGGTTTAAATACCTTCCAGAGGTTTCCCACTGGTTACTTAGTTATACCCTATGTAAATGAAGGAGTGAACCATGACCAGTCTGGTTGCAGGAGAGGACCAATCAGAGGTACTTTCCATTTTTCATCTGTGTTGCAGTGCTGAGGGAGCAGCCTCTGATCCTTTTGTTACTTGGATATGGAGAGGTGGGGTTTTCCATTTGATTCAATTTTAGGAAGTCAGTGCAAATCAGTCTTAGGTTCCCTGCCTCCAGACCTTATTCTCCTGCCTCAAGCCTACCTAAATGATAGGGTTTTGCTGTGTCCCCACCCAAACCTCGTCTTGAATTGTAGCTTCCATAATTCCTACATGTTGTTGGAGTGACCCAGTGGGAGATAATTGAATCATGGGGGCAGTTTCCCCCATATTGTTCTTGTGGTAGTGAAGAAGTCTCATGAGATCTGATGGTTTTATAAGGGGAAACCCCTTTCACTTGGTTCTCATTCTCTCTTGTCTGCCGCCATGTAAGACATGCCTTTCACTTTCCGCTGTGATTGTAAGGCCTCCCCAGCCACATGGAACTGTGAGTTCATTAAACCTCTTTTTCTTATAAATTACCCAGTCATGGGTATTTCTTTATCAGCAGCATGAAAACAGACAAATACACTAAGACATAGTCCTCACCCTGAAGGATCAAATGGTCTAACAGAAGAGAAAGACACTTCAAACAAGCAAACAAACAAACAAAACCAGCAAAACAACAAGATATAAGAGAAAAACTACTAACAAAGAGCCAAAGGCAGGGTGCAGTGGCTCACTCCTGCAATCTCAGCACTTTGGGAGGCTGAGATGGGAGGATCGCTTGAGCCCAAGAGTTCGAGCCTAGCCTGGGCAATATAGTGAGACCTCATCTCTACAAAAAATACAAAAAATTAGCTGGGTGTGGTGGCTCACACATGTGGTCCCAGCTACTTGGGAGGCAGAGGCAGGAGGGTTGCTTGAGGAGGTTGAGGCTGCAGTGAGCCATGATCAAACCACTGCACTCCAGCCTGGGTGACAGAGTGAGACTCTGTCCTCCCACCCCCCAAAAAAGAGCCCTAGGAGCATCAAGGGGCACAGCAGAATCTGTCTTGGAGCTCAAGGCGACCTCTTAAAGGGGTGAGACTGATTTTGAAGGGTAAGGTAGGTATATTGATAGGTATATTAGTTTCAGGCCATATTCATTTTCTGTTTCTGTGTAACACATTACCACAAATTAGATTAAAACAACACATCTTTATTATCTCACAGTTTAAGTCAGGTACAGTGTAACTGGATTCTCCACCCAAATTCAGTCACATGACTGAAATTGTTACCAAAATACTAAGGCTTTGGTCTAAGTCCCACTACTCTCAACACAGAAAGCCAATCACTGAGACAACAAGTATTGTCAGTGAAGAAGGCTTTAGTCTGTTGCTGCAGCCAAGGAGATAGGAGATCAGTCTCAAATCTATTTCCCTGACCTACTAAAATTAGGGGTTTAGGCTGGGTGCAGTGGCTCATACCTGTAATCCCAGCACTTTGAGAGGCTGAGGCAGGCAGATCACCTGAGGTCAGGAGTTCAAGACCAGCCTGGTCAATGTGGCGAAACTCTGTCTCTACTAAAAATACAAAAATTAGCTAGGCGTGATGGCGTGTGCCTGTAGTCCCAGCTACTTGGGAGCCTGAGGCAGGAGAATCACTTGAATCCAGGAGGTGGAGGTTGCAGTGAGCCGAGATTGTGTCATTTTGCTCCAGCCTGAGTGACAAGAGCAAAACTC
Organism: Theropithecus gelada; assembly: GCF_003255815.1. Classification (NCBI taxonomy): domain Eukaryota; kingdom Metazoa; phylum Chordata; class Mammalia; order Primates; family Cercopithecidae; genus Theropithecus; species Theropithecus gelada. The sequence goes on from NC_037681.1 coordinate 106,991,398, forward strand.
CATCTCAAAATAAATAAATAGATAAAAATAAACAAATAAAATTAGGGACTTAAATAGCAGGGAAGAAATGTAGCCATGCATGTGAAAATAGGAATTAGAAAGGGGTAAGGAAGAGGACTTGGTCAACAGGAAGCAAGTGGTCTTCTGGCAGATAAGGGGTCTGGCATCTCATTGTCCAGATTCAGTGATATGTAAGTTTCTGTTCCTTGATACTCTTTGGAAGGCCCGATGGTTTCCAGAGAAAGGAACTCAGACTAAGGGAGGAGACCACCCCTCATATTGTCTTATGCTCAATTTCTGCCTCCAAAGAAAGAAGTAGTAAAAACTAAAAAGCAGACATGAAATCCATGGGCAGACAGCCCGGCGCTGTGCCCTGGGCCTGGTAGTTAAAGATCAACCCCTGACCTAATTGGTTCTGTTATCTATCGATTCCAGACACTGTATGGAAGAGCATTGTAAAAATCCCTGTCCTGTTCTGTTTTGTTGATTATCGGTGCGTGCAGCCCCCAGTCACATACCCCCTGCTTGCTCAATCGATCACAACCCTCTCATGCAGACCCCCTTAGAGTTGTCAGCCCTTAAAAGGGACAGGAATTGCTCACTCCGAGAGCTTGGCTCTTGAGACAGGAGTCTTGCCAATGCTCCTGGCTGAATAAACTCCTTCATTCTTTAATTCAGTGTCTAAGGAGTTTTGTCTGCAGCTCATCCTGCTACATTTCTTGGTTCCCTGGCCAGCAAGCAAGGTGATTGGCAGATGGTTGAGGCAACTCCTTAGGTGGCTTTAGCCTGCCCAGTGGAACATCACTGCAGGGGACTCCGACCAGCCAGAGTGACACAGATTCTGAGAGCGCTCCTGGGTAGGCAATTGCCCCAGTGGGATGCCTTGCCAGAGCAGTGTGTGGCAGGCCCCTGTGGAGGATCAACACAGTGGCTAAACACCAGGAAGGAACTGGTACTTGGAGTCCGGACATCTGAAACTTGGTAAGACTAGTCTTGAGAACTTGCCCATTCCATTCAAGTGGAAATGGGGCCTGATCACCCACAGTGTGCACTTAAAAGCACAAAGTGCCTTTACTGGCACTTTGAATTTGGTTTTGGTTTTGACTTGGTTTGACTTTCTTGACAGGACTGGTCTTGGGAACTTGCCCACTCCATTTGAGTGGAAGCGTGGCCTGATCACCCATGGCGTGCCTTTATCAGCACTTTGGTTTTGGTTTTGGTTTTGACTTGGTTTAAATTGCTTGATGGGACTGGTCTTGGGAACTTGCCTACTCCATTTGGGTGGAAGTGTGGCCTGATCACCCATGATGTGCCTGTACTGGCACTTTGGTTTTTGTTTTTGACTTGACTTGGATTGCTTGATGCTTTGGTTCTGGTTTTGACCTGGCTTGGATTTCTGGATACTCTGATTTTGGTTTTGATTTTGGTTTGGTGTAAACTGCAAAAGTGTGTGTGTGGCCTTTTTACCTGTTCTTTGTTTTGGGGTGTGCGTGTGGTGTGAGCGTGGTGTTTTGTCTCAAAGAAGCATGGGTCTCAAAGAAGCATAAGCCCACCCTACTAGGAACTATGTTGAAAAATTTCAAGAAAGGATTTAAGGGAGACTATGGAGTACTATGACACCAGGAAAACTTAAAACTTTGTGTAAATAGACTGGCCAGCATTAGAGGTAGGTTGGCCATCAGAAGGAAGCCTGGATAGGTCCCTTGTTTCAAAGGTATGGCACAAGGTAACCTGTAAAGCCAGGGCACCCAGACCAGTTCCCATACACAGATGCTTCATTACAGCTGGCTTTAGATCTCTCCACAGCGGTTGAGAGAACTGCAGCATAAGCGAGAGAGAGAGAGAGAGAGGAAGAGACAGAGGCAAAGGGAAAGTCAAAGAGAGAGAGACAAAGTCAAAGAGAGAAAGAAGGAGAGAGAGATATATACAAGTAGTTAAGAAAAAAAATGGTGTACCCTATTCCTTTAAAAACCAAGGTAAATTTAAAACCTGTAATTGATAATTGAAGGTATTCTCCATAACCCCATAGTGCTCCAATATTACTTTGTTGTCAGTGTAAACAAGGGTGTATCCTGAAAGCACTGAGGCCTTCCTATGAAAAACCCTTAACCCAGTAACCTGCAGATGGCCCAAATGCATTCAATCTGTAGCAGCAACTACTTTGCTAACAGAAAAAAAGTAAAAAAAAAAAAAAAAAAAAAAAAAAAAATTTTTAGAGGAAACCTCATTGTGAGCACACCTCACTAGTTCAGTATAGAACAATCCTAAATCAAAAAAGCAAAGGGGGCGGAGCAAGATGGCCGAATAGGAACAGCTCCAGTCTCCAACTCCCAGCGCGAGTGACACAGAAGACCGGTGATTTCTGCATTTTCAACTGAGGTACTGGGTTCATCTCACTAGGGAGTGCCAGACAATCGGTGCTGGTCAGCTGCTGCTGCAGCCCGACCAGCGAGAGCTGAAGCAGGGCGAGGCATCGCCTCACCTGGGAAGCGCAAGGGGAAAGGGAATCCGTTTTCCTAGCCAGGGGAACTGAGACACACAACACCTGGAAAATCGGGTAACTCCCACCCCAATACTGCGCTTTAAGCAAACAGGCACACACCAGGAGATTATATCCCACACCTGGCCGGGAGGGTCCCACGCCCATGGAGCCTCCCTCATTGCTAGCACAGCAGTCTGTGATCTAACCGCAAGGCAGCAGCGAGGCTGGGGGAGGGGCGCCCCGCATTGCTGAGGCTTAAGTAGGTAAACAAAGCCGCTGGGAAGCTTGAACTGGGTGGAGCTCACAGCAGCTCAAGGGAACCTGCCTGTCTCTGTAGACTCCACCTCTGGGGACAGGGCACAGTAAACAACAACAAAAGGGGCAGAAACCTCTGCAGATGCAAACAACTCTGTCTGACAGCTTTGAAGAGAGCAGTGGATGTCCCAACACGGAGGTTGAGATCTGAGAAGGGAGAGACTGCCTGCTCAAGTGGGTCCCTGACCCCTGAGTAGCCTAAGTGGGAGACATCCCCCACTAGGGGCAGTCTGA
>NC_037681.1:106999417-107033445 GCF_003255815.1 Theropithecus gelada
AAAAAGTGGGCAAAGGATATGAACAGACATTTCTCAAAAGAAGACATTCATACAGCCAACAGACACATGAAAAAATGCTCATCATCACTGGCCATCAGGGAAATGCAAATCAAAACCACAATGAGATTTCATCTCACACCAGTTAGAATGGCAATCATTAAAAAGTCAGGAAACAACAGGTACTGGAGAGGATGTGGAGAAATAGGAACACTTTTACACTGTTGGTGGGATTGTAAACTAATTCAACCATTATGGAAAACAGTATGGCGATTCCTCAGGGATCTAGAACTAGATGTACCATATGACCCAGCCATCCCATTACTGGGTATATACCCAAAGGATTATAAATCATGCTGCTATAAAGACACACGCATAAGTATGTTTATTGCGGCACTATTCACAATAGCAAAGACCTGGAATCAACCCAAATGTCCATCAGTGACAGACTGGATTAAGAAAATGTGGCACATATACACCATGGAATACTATGCAGCCATAAAAAAGGATGAGTTTGTGTCCTTTGTAGGGACATGGATGCAGCTGGAAACCATCATTCTTAGCAAACTATCACAAGAACAGAAAACCAAACACCGCATGTTCTCACTCATAGGTGGGAACTGAACAATGAGATCACTTGGACTCGGGAAGGGGAACATCACACACCGGGGCCTATCATGGGGAGGGGGGAGGGGGGAGGGATTGCATTGGGAGTTATACCTGATGTAAATGACGAGTTGATGGGTGCTGACAAGTTGATGGGTGCAGCACACCAACATGGCACAAGTATACATATGTAACAAACCTGCACGTTATGCACATGTACCCTAGAACTTAAAGTATAATAATAATTAAAAAAAAAAACAAAAAAACCAAAAAAACACAAAAAAGCAAAAAAGTAGCTTACTAACTCAAAAATCTTAAAGTATGGGGCTCTTCTGTTAGAAAAAAAAAAAAAAAGGAAAAAAGTTGGGGGGGGGACAGAATTTATATAAAAAGAGTATTATATGGTAAATTCTTGTCCTGAGATAAATTAACTGGTTGTTTAAAGAAATAAATATTTGTAATAAGTCAGAAAGTTAAAGCATGTCGAAGAATTGTCTGCAAAAGTCGTGAAAGAGAAAAATATTATAAAAAATGAATTTATGCAAGAAATGTTGTATAATTTTTAAAAAGACAGTTTATGTGCAAGGTGTATAAGGAAAGTAAAATATACCTTTGGTAAAAGAATTATAAGGAGGCATAAGAATATAAATTTTTACCTACATTAAAAGGTTAAAAATATGAATATTTTGTTTTAAAGGTTTAATCAAGTTTTAAAATGTTAATTGGAAAGAGGATTCTGTGTGTAAACATTGGCTGAAGTTAAAGAGGTATCATCCAATTTTTCTGTAAACTGGACATTAAAATAAAATCATAGCAGGTTTTTCTTAAATCACCAACCTGCTCTTTAGCAAAAATTATAAAAGGTTAAAAAGAGTCTATAAAATGTTACCTTATGGCCAAACATTAAAAATAGGATAAATATGTCTATACAGTTTTATTAAAATTAGGTTTAACATTAGTAACCCACTAATATAAAGATAAAATTTAGCTTATCCGGTATAAAAATCATACAAAAGGCATTGTATGTAAAATGGTATTTGGCTTTCTTTGGTTTAAAAACTAATAAAAAATAGGTGCTAAAGGAAATTTCTCAGTAAAAAGGCACTAAGGACTATAAAGTCCCCTGCCAAGGTCCCCACATTTAAAACAAAAGGTCAGTTTCTTAAAAATTATATACTTGGTTTATCTTCCACTTTCCTTTCCCTCAAAAACGAAAAGTATTTTAGCATGTGTACTACCCCTAGAATTTCCAGTAAACCAGCACCAGCCTGAAGATCATGTTCTCATCAAAGGCTGGAAAGAAGAAAAACTCAAGCCAGCCTGGGAAGGACCCTACCTTGTGCTGCTAACCACCAAGACTGCTGTTCATACAGCATAAAAGGATGGACTCATCACACCAGTCAAGAAAGTGCCACCCACTCCAGAGTCATGGGCCATGGTCCCAGGGAAAAACCCTACCAAACTAAAGCTAAGAAAAATTTAACTCTTTTCTTCTATTCTATTACTCTTTCTTCTTTCCTCATTCTATTGCTAACCATCTAGTTATTAACATAACCAAGTCAATTTTGCCTCAAACTATTGCATTTAATGCTTGCCTTGTTATACCCTGTGGAGACTTGCCAAGTCAAAGACAGCTTTCTACTTCAGAAAAGTACTTCTGTCCCTCCTGGCTCTCCTCAGACTGGGCATTAGTATACTAGGACCATTTAGTCCAGGGAGATTTCAATAAAGACCCCAGTACCAACCAGGAGTCTTTGCCCCGAATGTAGAGCTTTTATGCCATAGTTGGTCCAACATTCTGTGGACCACTAAAGAGCAAGGATGGACCGCCCCAACTGGTTTTTGTAATTTCCTAAAATCATACATTCATTTTACTAGAGGATCATAGATGTTAAAGACTTAAAACAAACTTTAGCAATAAAGACAAGATATCAAGATGCAAATGCCTGGTTGAAATGGATCAAATATTCCATCTGCACGTTAAACAAAAGCAATTGTTATGCTTGTGCACTTGGCAGGCCAGAGGCCCAGATTGTCCCCCTTCCACTAAGGTGGTCCTCCAGTCGACCAGGTGTACGCTGCATGGTAGCTCTTTTCCAGGATTCTACAGCTTTGAGAAATAAGTCATGCCAAGCTCTCTCTGCTATATCCCGAAGTCCGGCACCCTGCAGGTCAGCCCCCAAGGGCCATCCAGCTTCCATCTCCCAACACTAAGTTCACTTCGTGTCTCTCATGACAGGGAAGAAACTTAGCATTCCTTGGAGACCTGAAGGGATGTGATGAGCTTAAGAATTTTCAAGAGCTTATCAATCAGTCAGCTCTTGTTCATCCCTGAGCAGATGTGTGGTGGTATTGTGGTGGACCTTTACTGGGCACTCTGCTGAATAACTGGAGTGGCACTTGTGCTTTAGTCTATTTGGCTATCCCTTTCACCCTGGCATTTCATCAACCAGAGGGAGAAAAAATAAGACATCGTAAAGTGAGAGAAGCCCCTTATGGGTCTTTCAACTCTCACATCTAGATGCAATTGGAGCCCCACAAGTAATATCAGATCAATTTAAAGCTTGAAATCAAATAGCTACAGGATTTAAGTCAATATTTTAGTAGGTGACAGTTAATAAAAATGTAGATTAGATAAACTACATCTATTACAACCAATAGCACCAAGCTTTTTATGAGTTAAAAGAAAAACTCATGTCGGCCCCAGCCTTGGGGCTACCTGACCTGACAAAACCCTTTACACTCTATGTGTCAGAAAAATAAAAATGGCCGTTGGAATTTTAACCCAGACTGTAGGGCCCCGGCCAAGACCAGTGGCCTATCTCTCAAAACAGCTAGACGGGGTTTCCAAGGCTGGCCCCCATGTCTAAGGGCCCTGGCAGCAATGGCCCTGTTAGCACAAGAAGCAGATAAGCTAACTCTTGGGCAAAACCTAAACATAAAGTCCCCCCATGCTGTGGTGACTTTAATAAATATCGAAGGACATCCTTAGCTAACGAATGCTAGACTAACTAGACACCAAAGCTTGCTCTGTGAAAATCCCTGCATAACCATTGAAGTTTACAACATTCTAAACCCCGCCACCTTGCTCCAGATATCAGAGAGCCCAGTTGAACATAACTATGTAGAGGTATTGGACTCAATTTATTCTAGTGGGCCTAACCTCTGAGACCATCCTTAAACATCAGTAGACTGGGAGCTGTACGTGGATAGGAGCAGCTTTACCAACCCCTGCAAAGTGACTCTGAAGAAGATGACAAGCCCTACTCCAGTCACACCCGGAAGCTGACTGGTCCACGCATGGCTGAAGCATGGGGAAACTCATCACAGGACTCATTTTCCTTAAAATTTGGACTTGTACAATAAGGACTTCCACTGACCTTCCTCAGACTGAGGGCTGTTCCCAGTGTATACATCAAGTCACTCAGGTAGGACAAAAGGTTGCTACGGTCCTATTATTTTACGGTTATTGTAAGTGTACTGGAATTCTAAAAAGAACTTGTTTGTGTAATGTTATTCTATACAAGGTATGTAGCCCAGGAAATGACCAACCTGATGTGTGTTATGATCCATCTGAGCCTCCCATGACCACAGTTTTTAAAATAAGATTGAGAACTGAAGACTGGTGGGGGCTCATAAATGATATGAGTAAAGTGTTAGCCAAAACAGAAAACAAAAGAGGTGCCCAAACAAGTCACCTCAAAATTTGATGCCTGTGCTGTCATTAATAATAATTAGTTAAAAACAGGATGTGGTTCTCTTAATTAGGAAAGAGGCTATATGGCAGAAAATAAGCACATTTATCATGAATTAGGACTGTGAAAAAATAAATGTAGATACTGGTCTTGTGTCATTTAGACTACTTGAATAAAAAAATTAAAAAATCCTGTCCACCTTCAGCAAGGGAAAAATGGCCCTTCCTGTACCAGTGGTCAGTGTAACCCCTTAGAACTAGTAATAACTAACCTCCTTAATCCTCACTAGAAAAAAGGGAAATGTATAACCCTAAAAATTGATGGAGCCGGACTGGATCTTCAAGTAAATGTCGTGGTTTGAAAAAAGTTTATAAACACTCTCCTGAGCCAGTATTTCAAACCTTCTATGATAAACTAAATATGCCAGTACCAGAAATTCCAGGAAAAACAAGAAATTTGTTTTTGCAATTAGTTGAGCATGTAGCCCAGTCTCTCAGTGTCACTTCATGTTATGTATGTGGAGGAAGTGTAATAGGAGATCAATGGCCATAGAAAGCCCGAGAATTAGTACCTACAGACCCAGTTCCTGATGAATTCCCAGGCCAAAAGCATCACCCTGATCACTTCTAGGTCCTAAAAGCCTCAATCATTAGACAATACTGTATAGCAAGAGTGGGAAAGAACTCCACCCTTTCTGTAGGAAGACTACATGGTGGAGTTCAAACCACACAGAGAAAAATCCATTCAGTAAATTTCCAAAATTGCAGATGGTTTAGGCCCACCCAGAATCCCACCAGGACTAGACAGCCCCCACTGGGCTATACTGGATATGTGGACATAGAGCCTACGCTAAGCTGCCTGACCAGTGGACAGGTAGTGTGTTATTGGCACTAGTAAACCATCTTTCTTCCTACTGCTAGTAAGAACAGGCAAACTCCTAGGCTTCCCTGTCTATGCTTCCTGTGAAAAGCGAAGCATAGCTGTAGATAATTAAAAAGATGATAAACGGCCACCTGAAAAAGTTATACAATACTATGGGCCTGCCACTTGGGCATAAGACGGCTTGTAGGGATACCAGACCCCCATTTACATGCTCAACTGAATCATACAATTGCAAGCTGTCTTGGAGATCATCACTAATAAAACCAGTAAAACCTTGACTGTTCTGGCCCAGCAAGAAACTCAGATGAAAAATACTATCTATCAAAATAGATTGACTCTCAACTACTTGCCAGCAGCTGAAAGAGAAGTCTGTAGAAATTTAATGTTACCAGTTGCTGCCTGCACATAGAAGATCAGGGTCAAGTAGTCGAAGATATAGTTAAAGACATGACGAAACTGGCACGTATGCCTGTACAAGTGTGGCATGGATTTGACTCTAAGGCCATGTTTAAAAATAGTTCCCAGCGCTAAGAGGATTTAAAACTCTTATAATAAAAATTATAGTAGTAAGAGGAACCTGCTTACTGATCCCTTATTTACTACCTGTACTCATTCAAATAGTAAAAGGTTTCATCACTACTCTAGTTTACCAGAATGCTTCAGCACAAGTGTACTATATAAATCACTATCTATCTGTCATGCAGAAAGACATAGGTAGTGAAAATGAAGGTGTGAACTCCCACTAATAAAATGAGTGAGAGTCTCAAAGGAGGGGAATGAGGGAGGAGACCACCCCTCATATTGTCTTATGCCCAATTTCTGCCTCCAAACAAAGAATTAGTAAAAACTAAAAGGCAGAAATGAAATCCACAGGCAGACAGCCTGGCACCATGCCCTGGGCCTGGTAGTTAAAGACTGACCCCTGACCTAACTGGTTATGTTATCTATAGATTCCAGACATTGTATGGAAGAGCATTGTAAAAATCCCTGTCCTGTTCTGTTTTGTTCTGATTACTGGTGTATGCAGCTCCCAGTCACATACACCCTACTTGCTCAATCAATGACGACCCTCTCACACACACCCCCTTAGAGTTGTGAGCCCTTAAAAGGGACAGGAATTGCTCACTTGGCGAGCTCGGCTCTTGAGACAGGAGTCTTGCCGATGTTCCCGGATGAATAAACTCCTTCCTTCCTTAACTCGGTGTCTGAGGAGTTTTGTCTGCGACTCGTGCTGCTACAAGATAAATGTAATTTCTCAAGTTTCAAGACTTGATGGGTCAATTTCTGTGTTTATTCAAAATACACCATAAATATCAGTTCTATGGGACAATTGGACCAGTTTCAAAATCAAGGTGGTGGGACTGGGTACAGTGGCTCATGCCTGTAATCCCAGCACTTTTGGAGGTTGAGGCAGGCCAATAGCTTGAGCCCAGGAGTTCAAGACCAGCCTGGACAACATGGCGAGACCTTGTCTCCACAAAAAATACAAAAATTAACCAGGCGTGGTGGCACATGCCTGTAGTTCCAGCTACTTGGAAGGCTGAGGTGAGTGGATCACCTGAGTCCTGGAGGTCAAGGCTACAGTGATCCATGACCATGCCACTGCACTCAAGCCTAGGTGACAGAGCAAGACCCCTTTCTCAAGGAAAAAAAATCAGTCAAGGTGGTGGTCAGGGCCACAGTTCCTATCTGGGCTCAGGGTCCTCATCCAAGCTCATTGCTTTGTGGCAGAATTTTTTTCTTTACAGTTATAATAGGATTGAGGTTCTCATTTTCTTGCTAGCTGTTGGCCAGAGAACCCCCTCAGCTCCTAAGGTGGCCCCATAGGAAGTTCCTTGACGTGTGGTCCCATGGGAAGTTCATGGTGTGGACAGTTGCTTTCTTCCAGGGCAACTAGAGCACAGCTCTATAAATTTCTCTTCTGCTACCACTCAGACAAAACTCTCTGCTTTTAAAAGGCTCATGTGATTAGGGCAGGCCTGCCTAGATCATCTCCTTATTTTAAGGTCAACTGATTTGGAACCTTAATTGCATCTGCAAAAGCTCTTCACAGCAACACTTAGAGTCATGTTTGAATGACTGAAAGTGTGCATACCCTGGGAGCCAGGAATATTGGGAGCTATCTTAGAATTCTGCCTACCATAATATGATTTAGCAAATGGAGAAGATGATGAAGGGTTTTCTAGGAAGAAGAAATAGAATGTGCAAAGGATTCTGGGGAACTATTGGAAAATGATGCTGGAAAAGTGAGGGCCATGTCTCTAGCAACACAGCAAACCAGATTCTGGTGAAATCTTCCAACTCAAAACCCCTAAGATACTGGGAAAACTATTAAGACATGTTTTGTAGCAAGGCTGGGCTGGCAGGAATGGGAGGAAACTCCTCTGAGGTCAAACAATGAAAAAGTGTTAATCCTGAGAGGTGAGCAGGAGCCAGCACTTGCCCTGGAGCCACCTGCTAATCCTGGCTAAGCAGCAGGCTCGAGATAGGAGACAAAATCTAGACTGGAGCAGAGGGTGAAATCAGATTGGAAATCCTTATGCACACCAGAGCCCTCAAAGGGTGGAAATTTCACAAGGGTGGTTGGACTTTTCTCCCCATAGGAAACAAAGGAATTGAACAAAGATAGTCAATTTGCCTTAAGATACCTGATTTTTGCTCAGAGTGGAACCAAAACAAAGACAAAAGTTTCCCCTAAGAATTCCTAACCAAAAGCCCACATTCATGCATTTTGGACAGGAATTCATACCACGTTTGTGAGTAAAAACCTTCAAGCCAAACATTATTTTAAAGTGGTCCTAGGTTGGTAATTCCCTCAGACACTTGTAAAAAGCAAATCACCTCTAGCGGCATGCTCTCTAGTTCCTCCAGAATTCCAAGGAATTTAAATTTGCAATTTAAGACATCACAGTACAAGTAAGGAAATTTCATTTTACATGAGAGTTGGCAAAAATAATAAAATGAAGATTCAGAGAATGAATTAGAAGATTCAAAACATAAAATAAGGTTGTTCAATGTATTTCTAGAAAAAAAGAAGGCATTGAAAGTATGAGTAGGAAGTAAGAGACTACCAACAATAATTCGGTAGACCAGTTAAACAATGAAAGAGAGAGAGAGAAACATACAATTAGTGAACTGAAAGATGGATACAAAGAAATTACCCAAAATGCAACACTGACAGAAAAAAGGTTACAGAAAATGCAAATGAGATTAAGGGATGTGGAGGATAGAATAAGCCAAAAGTCTAGCACATGCCTACTCAGATTTCCAGAAATAAAAAATAGAGAAAATGGTTCAGAGGCAATAACAGAAGAAACAACGATGGAATTTTTTCCAGAATCAAAAACACACAACGTTCAGATTTAAGAACCGCCCAAAATCAATAAGCAGGAAAATTAACAGGAATATTAGAAACATCAGAGTGAAACTGCTGATCACTAGAGACAAAAAGGAGACCTTAAAAGAAGCCACAGAGGAAAGACAAATTATCTACGGAGAAATAGAAATTATGCTTAAAATTGCCAGAAGACAGGGAGTGTCTGCAAAGTTCTAGGAGAAGATAACTGTCAACCTTGAATTGTAGAAATAAGGAAATCTTTCGAGATCAAAATAAAGGGGTGTGAGGCAATAGTAAGTGGGACAATAGGTAGTAGGGACTATGGCAGCTGGAGAGCTCCATCTAAAGGGGACAGTCCCTGCTCAGCTTCTGCCAATTGCTGGCTTATAGGAGTGAAACACCCTGTGTCGCTAGATCTTTAGAATTTTCAAGAAAGGTCAGAAATCTGGATTTTTAAAAGTTGAATTATCTCAGTTTTTAAATATTAACAACAAATTTAAAAATGTTTTTAATTGCAGGGCAGACAAATACTGTGTGGGTGAAACAAAACTTCCACGTGGAGGGCCTGAAGGTCTGATGAAGGCGGTGATGTCGAAATGGTAACATGGTAGACTATGCAAGATCAACTGGAGAGGTCAATCCCAGGCCTCTGCTGCCTCTTCAAACACTAGCTTGTCTGGCCAGTTTTTGTTTTAGTGTTTTCTTAAACTCAGGGATGCACTTATATTCTCAATTGGGCTCTCAGGTTCTTAGAGACAGAAACTTCATTTTCTCTGAACATTCTATGGAAAAGGGCATAGTGCCTGGGTTTTAGTGGGTAGGGCAAACAACCTTAGTTCCTCCTCCTCCCTCTAGTCTCATTCTCAGAGAACTGGAGATGTTGTTTCTTCCCTTCACCCCTTCAGGAGATCTACACCCTAGGGATTTAGGTTTCCCCTGACCGACGTGCAGTGGGATAGAGCAGTATTAGAGGGGTAGGGCTTCCTGGAGAGGCCAGGACCTGTGCTGAGTTCCCCTGAGGTGCATGATAGAAATGTCCATGAATGCCCAGATACTGACCACTAAATGCCACAGCTGTGCAGGAAGTTGGAAGTCTTATGGTCCAGACTGTGGCTGGACTTTGCATGGTGGTGGCATCTCTGTGGGCCCCGGGGCAGCTGATGTCCAGTGCCAGACTAATGGTAAATAGGAAGAAAAGTACCAACCACAGGCGAAGGAGCAGGCCCCTGACCCATTTTTCTGACTCCATATAAAAAACAGAGGCTAAAATCAGCCATCTGGTCAACGAGGTAGAACCAGATTTAGAACAAGAGCACTGTTACTGCCAATCCCACAGGATTGTTTCTAAACAATCATAATGCCAATCGCATTGTGAAATGTTTGTGGATTGCAGAAGCTCCACCAAGAATGGAGGTTGAAGCAGACAGGAGAAGGGAGATAGTGGAAATAGGAGAACTAATCAAGCCTTCAATCATCAGGGACACATCATCTCTGCTTATCTCAGAGAGCATCATCCTTTGTGGCCATTTTTCTAGGGTCAACAAGAAAAAAATCATACCTTTTCATTTGCTTATACACTTAGAACAATAAATGTATTCACAAAAATATAAGACGCATACCAGAAATTTACAAAACCATAAATGTATATAGCTCAATAAATTTTCTCTAAGTGAACATACCATGTAGCCACCTAGGCCAAGAAACAGAACATTGCCTGCTTTCCTGAGCCTGCCTCATGGCTCTTTCCGGTCACCACCCTCTCACTGTTTTCCTGCTGTGGCAGCCACTCCTCTGACTTCCGTTCCATAGGTTAGGTTAGCCTGATTTTGAACTTTGTATAAAAGAAATCCTACAGTGTGGACTCTCTCTGTCTGCTTCCTTTCACTCAAAATGGCGCCTGTAAGGTTCATCCATGTTGCCGCAGGTAGCTTAAATGTGTTTATTTTCATTGCTGCATAGCATAAATAGATCACAGTATTTTTTCAATCCCCTTGGTGGATATTTGAGTTGTTTCAAGTTGGAGGCTATAGCAGATAATGCTGCTATGAATGTTCTCACTCAAATCTTTTGGTAGCCTTGTGGGTTTTTTTTGTTTTGTTTTTTTGTTTGTTTTTGAGACGGAGTTTCACTCTTGTTGCCCTGGCTGAAGTGCAATGGTGCTATCTCGGCTCACTGCAACCTCTACCTCCTGGGTTCAAGCAATTCTCTTGCCTCAGCCTCCTGAGTAGCTGGGATTACAGGCATGTGCCACCATGCCTGGCTAATTTTGTATTTTTAGTAGAGACAGGGTTTCTCCATGTTGGTCAGGCTAGTCTCACTGACCTCAGGTCATCCGCCCACCTTGGCCTCCCAGCCTTGTGCTTTTTTTAACCTTTCAGACAAAAAAAAAAAATCTAAAAAGAGTAGTGGAACAACTAGGAGTTCTGTGATCATCTCACCATATTACTCGTGATCATAACATTGTACTGAGATGGTCTGAAAGTGCATTATCACGGATCCTGGTGTTTTCCTTGTACTCGGTACAACTGCATGTAGACACTCAGAACCCCAGAATGTCAGAGCTGGAAGAAGTCTTGTATATCATCCTACCCAGAATTTCCCAAATTTCGTCTTTACAAACATCCTCTTTGTGATTTTTGTCATATCCTCATACCACCCATACTATTACATTTTTCTTTAAATTGTCTTTTTGTCATTTAAATATCTGCTTTAGCCTTATCCTAAGCAATAACAACTGTGAACTCATAGCTTTGATATGCAAGGTATATTCTTTTTATTACACATTAAAATTAGCATACAACTATTACAATAAATGTGTCAGCCTACCACCCGTGTGAGATAGTTTCCGTTGTCTCCTCCTTCTGATCCATTTCCTGTCCTGCTCTGTCTCAGAAGTTGGCCTCTACAGGCTAACCTCAACTGGTTCTCTTGTCTTCTGCCTTCGGGGTGTATTCAGCCAAGAGGCACTGGACAGTAGTCAGAGGTTGGGATATTTATCACCCTGATCTCCACCCTACCCTGCCCTAGTTGGTAGTGACTGTGTTCTCTAACAAACGCCATGGGTCTCATCAGGCAACCCCTCTCTCATGGCTGTAGAGAGTTTCAACCCTTTGCCCTTTCAGGTACAGGAGTGACAGTGCTTCCAGCTGTTGCAAGTCCCCTGAGTTTCCCCATCTCTTCTTGGCTCCCTTAACCATGCCTACCCCTTTATAAATAGTCCCTTCATTAAGTCCTCCTCACCTACCCCTTTCATGAGGCCATCTGTCTCATGCTAGGGGGATGCAATATCAAACCCCACCAGTGGTAGGCACACATTTTTCACACCTATATGGGTGCCAGCTGAGACTCAAGAGGGAATTCCTTATCCAACATCCCCCAGCCTGTGAGTGCCAGAGCTAGTAACGGTATCCCTGGTTCGATGTGTTTCTCACCATACACACTACTTCTCAAGAGAGAAACTGGTCAGTTCTGTTAACAATGCCCAAGTGTTCATATTGTAATGTCCTCTTATGAATCTCTCACTCTTGCACTTTCTTCCCCATCCTCATCCATGTTCTGCTGGGCCCCAGATGTAAATGGGATCGTGGCCAGCTCACCTCTTTCCTCCCCTTCCCCAGGACTCCCGGATGTCATGCATCAGCCCTATGAGAGCCTTGCCTCTTCTTCAACACACCTGTGTTTCACCACTGTCCTTTGATCAGGAGTCCTGTCTGGCAAAGGTGCAAAGTCCCCTACATCTCTTCCTCTCAAAACCTGCAGCCCAACTTTCCCTCTCTTTCCAGAAATAGTAATTGCCTCCCTGTCCTCCCATAACTCTGCTTAGCACTGGCTTGAATGGTGACAAGTAGTGTATGTGTTTC
Source organism: Theropithecus gelada (assembly GCF_003255815.1). Taxonomy (NCBI): domain Eukaryota; kingdom Metazoa; phylum Chordata; class Mammalia; order Primates; family Cercopithecidae; genus Theropithecus; species Theropithecus gelada. The sequence continues at coordinate 107,011,795 of NC_037681.1, forward strand.
CCTGATTAAACAGTGACTGCTTCTATGATCACACTGAATTCCTCTTTGTATCATCAGCATACCCCACCAAGCCTGACTCAAGTAGGCCCTTCACAGGGCTATGTTAGAGCATTCATTAGGCCATTAAGAACATTAAAGCACAAAAGATGTTCTAATGGGTGACAGATGAATGCTCATCCTGTTTTTGTTTTTGTTTTTTTTTTAGACAATGTCTTGCTCTGTCCCCCAGGCTGGAATGCAGTGGCGTGATCTCAGCTCACTGCAACTTCCGCCTTCCAGGTTCAAGCGATTCTCGTGCCTCAGCCTCCCAATTAGCTGGGACCACAGGTGTGTGCCACCATGCCCAGCTAATTTTGTGTGCGTGTGTGTGTATGTGTGTGTGTTTTGAGATGAGAGTCTTGTTCTGTCGCCCAGGCCAGAGTGCAGTGGCGCGATCTCGGCTCACTGCAATCTTTGCCTCCCTGGTTCAAGTGATTCTCTTACCTCAGCCTCCTGAGTAGCTGGGATTACAGGCAGTTGCCACCACACCTGGCTAATTTTTGTATTTTTAGTGGAGACAGAGTTTCACCATGTTGGCCGGGTGGTCTCGAACTCCCGACCTCAGGTGATCCATCCACCTTGGCCTCCCAAAGTGCTAGGATTACAGGCATGAGCCACTGCACCCAGCCTCACCCCAGTAATTTTTTAACAGTGATTTATTTTAACATTGTATGCTAGAGACATGATCTGAGTTGGGGATGGGACAGGGGGTGGCCTTCCTCAGTCTCTTGTTCTTCCCAGAGAGGCCCGAGGGAAAGGGGTGAGGAGTGGTCACCCAGTCTCATTCTAGGTCCTGAGTTTTCCAGCTGAGGCCCTTAGATGGGCAGCATTGGATCTGTGCATCTCCGGTTATAGTGTACAAACTGTTAAGTGCGTGTGCACTGTGTGTGGGGGTGAGCAGGGAAAGCTCAGAGGTCTCTGAATTCCCAAAGGGGTCCAGCTTCAGAGAGTACTTTAGCCTTCCTCCTGGAGATAAAGGAAGTCTTGTTGGTCTCCACTCCTGGGGTTGGGGCCAAAGTTCCCACAACTTATAAATTGTTCCTCCCCCTGGCGTTTTCCTCTGTGCGTGGATCTCCCCTACCCTACAGCCCTTGAACAAGGGTGGCTTTGGCCTCAAGTGGCAGCCCAGCTGGGCTCTAATGTTGGAATGTAGAGTTATGGTTGTTTCTTTATCTCTTTCATAGTTCCTGTGAACATCTGTCCAGGGCCCGAGCTCGGAAGGCAGAGTCCTTCGTGGAGCATGTCCAGCTCCTACCCCAAGAGCAGCCTCCATGTTTACCTACTGACTGGGCTCACACACATGCAGGCAGCTCCTGGGACTCTGAGCTAGCGTGGTCACATGTCGGGGGGACAGAGTTCCCCAGGGGGCACCAGCCCTTACCCTGCAGTCTTGCCTCTGATAGGGAAACCTTGAGCTCGTAGTGACTGTGGGGCTGGCTCTCCAGGACAAGCCCCTCCAGTGGAGCCAGGAACCGGGATGGAAGGTTGGGTTTGGGGGTGGACTGATGGCCTGGAGTTTACTGCCTCCTATTTTCTTTTCCTCTTTTTCCGTCTCACCCAGAGCTGAGGGAAGAGGCCTTGACAACAGGTGAGATTTGGGGCGCCTGACTGTGACTTCAACCCAGCAGGTGGGGTTGGCCCAAAGCAGATCCCCAGTTTTTCCTCTCAGGTCCTCTGGACACCCTTCCCCACCACACATAACCTTAGACCTTCACAGCTCCCACACCACCATCCACACCTAGGAAAGGACATCGGACTGGAGGTCAGGAGCCTGGGATTCAAGTCCCAGCTCTGCCAACAGCTACCAGCATATTCTTGGGCAAGTCACTGAACCTCTCTGAGTCCTGATTCCCTTAGCTGTAAGAGGGTGATAATCATAAGACCCTCTGCATTGCTTTAAGGATCAAGATAATGCCTGTGAAAGTCTTCACTGTACTCTAAAGTGTGATTAATACGTATTATTTATCCTGGAATCTCCTATATCCTTAGAGTCCTGTTAAATAAACCATGATGTGAGTGGCTAGTAATGAAGTTTTTGCTGCCTTTCTAAACAGTTATTTGTGCTTGTAACCAAAACTTTCAATGCCTTTATTCAGATATAAGAGTACGGAATTAATTCCGAGTTTAGACCGGGGGCAGCAGCTCACATCTGTGATCCCAGCACTCTGTGAGACTGAGATGGAAAGATTGCTCGAGTTCAGGAGTTTGAGACCAACCTGAGCAACATAGGAAGACACTGTCTCTACAAACAAACAAGCAAACAGACAAAAAAAACCAATAAATTACCTGGACATGGTGGCACATGCCTGTAGTCCCAGCTGCTCAGGAGGTTGAGGCATAAGGATCACTTGAGCCCAGAAGGTTGAAGCTGCAGTGAGCTGTGATCACACCATTGTACTCCAACCTGGGTGACAGAGCAAGCCCCTGTCTCAAAAAGAAAAATGAAGAAGCAAAAAAGAAAAAAATTCAAGTTTACAGGCAGGCTGGGGAGGAGGAGCAACTTCTGATTCAGTGGTGCTGCTTCCTTCGCTGGGCACTTTGCTGGCGTTGCCCTCTGTCTTCCTAAGGCGATGGACCTTGTTGCTATGTAAGGGAAGTCCTTGTGCAGAAGGCTGAGAGGAACAGAATTTTCAAGGACAAAACACTTGTCAAGAAGCCCAACTTCACAAATTTCCTCTATTTATCAACCCCTTGGTACACAGTTGCTGCTTTGATGAGGCTGATTTCAGCTGAAATACCACAGCAGTGGGAAAAGGAAATAATTCTTTCCTTGCATTCCAGTGTGAGGCTGATGTAGGCAAAGAAGCCTGCCAAAGCCTTTAGAGATGCGTGAAGTCCCCTGTTGTGTTTAAGGTCTTTTTCTCCACTTGGATAGGTTGGCAGCCGCTTTCCTTCTCTCTTGCTCAATCCTTCCTCCTGCATTCCTTCGGAGTTCTTGTTTCTCATCCAAAGAGCTCAATTCCTTTCAGAGCAATTCTTGTTTTCTAGTCTCCCATCTCCTCCTATTGTACAGACATGAGTTCATCAGAAAGAGTTTCCCAGTTAACTTTGGTGTAGCCCAGCGTTACCTCTTACAGTGTCTAGCTCAGAAATTAATTCTTCCTTAAGTCTAACTCAATCCCCCATGTTCCTCCCCTGTTTCTAAACTCTCAGCAGGCTCCCCATTATCTACTGAACTAACTTCTATGTCCTAAACCCAGCCTTAGAGGCCTTCCTCCATCTGGTCTCCAGGGCTAGATGCACTGTCTCCACTGGCTGATGCAGCCTCATGTCGGGATATGTGGCCTTGGAAAGGGGAATTCAACTTGTACCTACTCACCCCCAGGATCCTTTATCAGGCACCTGTTGGTCCCAGTCAGCCTCTTCAACCTCATCTCCTATTTTTCCTTCTCCCCTGCCTGGTGGCTGGCCCAGTGCCCTACTCACCATGTCTCTGAATGGCATCACACAATCCTGTCTCTGCTCCTTCCTTCCTTCCTTCCTTCCTTCCTTCCTTCCTTCCTTCCTTCCTTCCTTCCTTCCTTCCTTCCTTCCTTCCTTCCTTCCTTCCTTCTTCTCTCTCTCTTTCCCTCCCTCCCTCCCTCCCTTCTTTCCTTCATTCTCTTTCTTTTTGAGAGGGAGTCTCACTCTGTCACTCAGGCTGGAGTGCAGTGGCATGATCTCGGCTCACTCCAACCTCTGCCTCCCAGGCTCAAGGGATTCTCCTGCCTCAGCCTCCCGAGTAGCTGGGATTACAGGCGCACGCCACTACCGCCCAGCTAATTTTTGTATTTTTAGTAGAGATGGGGTTTCACCATGTTGGCCGACCTGGTCTTCGACTCCTGACCTCAGACGATCCACCCGCCTCGGCCTCCCAAAGTGCTGGGATTCCAGGCGTCAGTCACTGCGCCCAGCCTCTGCACATTTCTTGTATAATTCCTTCCACCCCAAATTCTGTAAGTCCTCTTAAAATTCCCAAAGGCCCACCATGGGTGACACTTCCTCATCAATTAAGCATGTGTGGATGGTACCAGGTCAGACTGTAGAGGGTCTGGACTTGCTGCTTCCCACGGAACCCAAGCTGCAGTGTCTTTAGGTTTTTCCTCTTGGGTTGTTCAGAATCCCCAGAGAGGAGTCCTCCAGGGCCCTGCCTGGAAGGTGGGGTGAGGCTGCCAGCATGTTGTGGCCCCTGTGCAGTGAGAAGGTCTGGGAGCCCCTGAGTTTAGCAATCAGTGACATCTGTCCTCCATCCCTGTTTTCCATTCCACACCCCACACTTCACCGATCTCGGACCTCCAGTCCAGAGACCTGCCTCTGTCACCCTTTCCAGAGAGTAAAGCTCCAGACACCCACTGAGGGGAGAGAAGGGCAGGTGACCAGCAGAATGGAGTTGAGGAGGGCATTAAGGAGCTTTAGAAAGACCTAGAAAGACCCCCACAGATTGCTCACCAAGTGTAAATATGGCTTACTAAGTAATTTACATGCATTAACTGGAACTACCTCTCATGTAACTCTCCTCCTAGTCTCCTCCATTTTAACAAGCCGTGAACTGCCTGCCAGGTCCCCATGTTCCTGGGACTTCCAAGTCTGTCTTGTCTTGTCTTTTCTTTTTTTTTGTGGGGGCGTGGGGGACAGAGTTTTGCTCTTATTACCCGGGCTGGTTGCAATGATCTCGGCTCACTACAACCTCCGCCTTCCCAGCTCAAGTGACTCTCCTGCCTCAGCCTCCCAAGTAGCTGGGATTACAGGCACCCACTATCATGCCTGGCTAATTTTTTGTATTTTTAGTACAGATGGGGTTTCACCATGTTGGCCAGGCTGGTCTCGAACTCCTGACCTGTGGTGATCCACCCGCCTGGGCCTCCCAAAGTGCTGGGATTACAGGCGTGAGCCACTGCGCCCGGCCCCAGGTCTGTCTTTTGAGGAGGCTGTGGTGTCAAACAGTGGTTCTGGCCTTCTCCAAGTCAAGCTTGAGACTTGGCTTTCAGTCAAATATTCCTCATTTGTTTGCTTTCCTGTTTCCAAAATGTTACTGTTGTTATCTCCCCACAAAATCCTTCAACATAAAACATCTCTGTAAGCTATGGTTGCGGACTCATGGAGGTTTACATAGAGAGTTGTCCACCTGCACGTCCCGCCACAGCCAACTCCCCAGGCTTCCCCCATGCAAGGCCACACCCAGAGCCATGTCCAGATGGGAAGACAGGCTGGTGTAGGTTCAGCGCATGCTTGGTCTTGTGTGGGCTTGTTCTCAAAGCGGCGAGTCCGCAGTGTAAAGACGGGGGCGGAAGGGCAGATGCAGCTCACCCTTGTGTCTCATGTGGGCACGCCCAAAGTTCAGTAGTCTTGGCAGTTTGGATGAAGGAGAAGAGCTGCAGGCCGTCAGCCATTTCTACCACAAGGCACCAGCATCCTGAACCTGCTGACACTCTCATACATGACATTAATCTCCCCTTCTAGAAACCATGCCAGTTCTTCTAGAAACCAGAACCATGTGTGGGTTCTGATGCCTGAACTTGTGTCTGAGCCAGCCCAAGTTCTTGCCAATCTCTTCTTTTCTGCACCTGGGTGACAAGGTTTCACAGTTTTCCATTTATGTACCTTTCTGGGCTTCCCATGCACAGGTCTTGTCATAACCTGCCACACCTCAAGGTTCCGGAGAGTGGAAAATGTGCAGGGGTTTTACCCTAAGACTCAAAATTGCCTCTAGGTAAGCGAGGCTGAGCCCCATGGAGGTCTCCCACCCTTGAGAAGGCTTAGGGCCTAGACAGGGTCACCACTAGCCTTTGAGCAAATTAGAAAAAAGTGCTTATTGGAATTTGCATAATAAATACACAAATCTCTAATGACTATAAGGAGAATGTATCCTCTTTGCTGTGGTGTCCTTGTGCAGTGCACCACCTGGGCAGCTGTACACAATGGCCTTGAGTCCAAAGTCACAGCAGGCCAAGTGGCCTCTTTTGGTCTTTCTTCTCAGCTTACAGCCAATATTACCTTTCTTTCCATCCTGTTGCTTAGGAGAGGCCTGGTGGAAAAAGAGTCATAACAGGCAGTGAGAAGCAAGAATGTTGTTTCTGTTATAATAAAACTGAAATCTATAACTAGACATCCAATATATGTCTATTTTATTATTTTTAAACTAATAGACTTTGGTTTTGGGGTCAGTGTTAGGTTTGTAGAAAAATTGAGCAGAAAATACAGAGTTCCCATATACTCCCTCACCACCACCAAGTTGTCCCTGTTATTAACATCTTATAGTACATTAGTTACAACTGATGAGCCAATATTGTTATATTAATGTTAATTGAAGTCCATGGTTTACATTAGCATTCACTGTTAGCATTGCATATTCTGTACGTTCTGACACATGTATGATGACATGGATCCACCACTGTAGTATCATACAGAGTAGTTTCACTGCCCTAACAATCCCTTGCCCCACCCTCCCTTGCCTGGAACTCCTCACTACATTATTTTTTTAATCCTACATTCCCTACTCCTTATCAGCACTGACAATTCAGACCCCAACTCCATTCCCTTCCTCTATGGGATAGAGTAGGAGAGGGAGGAGAGGAGAGGGGCTGGGAGCTCTCCTTGGATGCCAGCTCTCCTTAGTCTTTTGCTCTTTTCTCTGCTCACCCAATTTCCCTCTAGGAAGGAGATCAGCTGCACAAACCAAGAAATGCTAAAACTACTGCTTTCTTCCCCTTCCTCCTCCTCGGGCAGCCCCATCAAATCAGAAGTGAGAGGAGCCGGCACTCACTGAAGAAAAGAATCCAAGGCCAGGCAATGGCTCACGCTTGTAATCTTAGCACCTTGGCAGTCCCAGGTATGAGGATCGCCAGAGCCTAGGAGTTTGAGACCAGCCTGGGTAACACAGTGAGACCCCCATCTCTATAAAAAATAAACAAAATTAGCTGGGCATGATGGTACATGCCTGTAGTCCCAGCTATTCTGGAGGCTGAGGTGGGAGGATTGCTTGAGCCAGAGGTAGAGGCTGCAGTGGGCCACAATCATGCCACTGTACTCCAACCTGGGTGACAGAGTGAGACTCTGTCTCAAATAATAAAAATAAAATAATGGCCGGGCTCGGTAGCTCACGTCTGTAATCACAGCACTTTGGGAGGCCGAGGTGGGTGGATCACGAGGTCAGGAGTTTGAGACCAACCTGGCCAACATGGTGAAACCCTGTCTCTACTAAAAATACAAACATTAGCCGTGCATGGTGGTGCGTGCCTGTAATCCCAGCTACTCGGGAGGTTGAGGCAAGAGAATTGCTTGAACCTGGAAGGCCGAGGTCGCAGTGAGCCGAGATTGTGCCACCGTACTCCAGCCTGGGCAATAAGAGCAAGACTCTGTCTCAAAATAAATAAATAAAAAGAAAATAAAAAGAAAAGCATCCAATGAAAACATGTCTTTTAATCTTGTGACTTATTAAAACGTTTATAAATACATATTTTACTATTTTATCTGAACATTGGTAGAAAGCATCTGCTTCATTGTATTGGCAAAGGACACTGGTTAAAAATAGGGTTTGGTACAAAAAATTAGCCGGGCGTGGTGGTGGGCGCCTCTAGTCCCAGCTACTAGAGAGGCTGAGGCAGGAGAATGGCGTGAACCTGGGAGGCGGAGCTTGCAGTGAGCCGAGATCGCGCCACTGCACTCCAGCCAGCCTGGGCGACAGAGCAAGACTCCATCTCAAAAAAAAAAACAAAAAAGAAAAAAAAATAGGGTTTGGAGGCCAGGCATGGTGGCTCACGCCTGTAATCCCAGTACTTTGGGAGGCCAAGACGGGCGGATCACGAGGTCAGGAGATCAAGACCATCCTGGCTAACATGGTGAAACCCTGTCTACTAAAAATACAAAAAATTAGCCGGGCGTGGTGGCGGGCACCTGTAGTCCCAACCACTCAGGAGGCTGAGGCAGGAGAATCTCTTGAACCTGGGAGGCGGAGGTTGCAGTGAGCGGACATTGTGCCACTGCACTCCAGCCTGGGGGACAAAGCAGACTCTGTCTCAAAACAAAAAACAAAAACAAAAACAAAAAAAGGGTTTGGGAATCCTATTTTGCCTTGTGTAATCCTGAGAAAGAGTTTCCAGTAACAGTCAAACCATTGTTCCTGCCAAAAAACCACTCTTGGTTGTCCTGTTTGTGATGCAAAGGCAAAACCATGTGGGCAAAATGATAATCAAATATTTAGGAACTTCAAGGGCGTTGGTGACTGTTAGTCAGGATGCACTGAGTTATGCTGCAGTAACAACCCCCAAAGGTCAGTGTCTGAAAACATTGATTTCTTGGTCACATTACATGCTCCTCCTGCATTTGCAGGGGTAATGGAGGTGAATAGCTGGAGTGTTCTGCCAACTACTATTAAACAGAAAGACGTTGGCCACAAAGCTAGCCTTCAATTAGATTGTGAAGAGGTCTGGAGAGGGATGTGGGCAGGGCTCATTAAAAATAAGTATATATTTACGGGCATTAATATATGTATTTTTAAATGGAGTCTCACTATGTTGCCCAGGCTGAAGTGCAGTGGCTCTGTGTGATCATGGTGCACTACAGCCTTGAACTCTTGGGCTCAGGCAATCCTCCTGCCTCAGCCTTCAGAATAGCTGAGACTACAGGCATATGCCACCATGTTTTGAACAAGAGCTCTGCATTTTCATTTTGCACTGCACTCTGCAAATGACTATATGTAGCCATCGTGGTCCCAGGGGAGGGGCCAGGAAAGCCAGAATTATAGCACTCTGGGAGAGAGGAGTAGCAATGATTTACCAACCAGCTGAAAGTGTTTCAATCGTTTAACAATTGGTCTGACAACCAGTACGTATCAGCTGAACATCAGCTCTCTGCATGGGTGGGTTGACATGATAGCCCCTGGAAGAGGCCCATATTCATTAAGACAATCATTTGGGGTAAATGTGATTTTTTTTTTTTTTTGAGACAGGGTCTTGCTCTATTGCCCAGAGTGGACTGCAGCGGGCTCAAGTGATCCTCACACCTTAGCCTCCCAAATAGCTGGGCATACACCACCATGCTCTTTTTTTTTCTGTAACTATCTGCTTAGGAACAAAAGGAAAGGCAGTTTCTTGAATGACTCAGCTTTCAGCTTAATTTTTTTCCTTTTGACCTAGTGAATTGGAGTCCCAGGGTTTTTTTGTCGTTTTATGAGGAAAAACTTTTGTTTGCAAACAGCATTATCGTTTTTATTACTCTGTGGTTGTTCTCTTTAAAAAAAAAAAGAAAAAGAAAAAAATCCCTTAGCCCAGGATTAGCAAGTACCCAACATGCATGCTCCTGCTTTCACCTTCTTATCCTCTTCTTTGCAAGGGCTGTCATGACTAGTTAACCATATTACTCCTTCCACTTGGTCCTGGATGTAGCCACAGAAGCCTCTACACAACACTCCAGTCAGTCGCTAAGAACATAGCAGGCTGGGACCAAGGAAAACCCTGCCCTCTCAGTGCCAGCCTTTAGTCAGATCCTGGTGAAGTGCTTCTGCCTTGTGACAGCCGTGCTACAGATATTGTGTCATAAAGAGTTTGTCTGGTCTTTGTTTTTGGATTCATGGACAGAGTTTCTAAACCCTTGGAATTTTCTGAGTGGTAGAATAATATTTGTTATTCATGGTGAGCCCCTGGGATCACTCCTGAGTTTATGCTAACAAGGTGACTCACGGCAGGCCCATGGAGGCTGACTAGGCTGGAAAGACCAACTATGTGATTAGAGGGTTGGAATTTGAGCCTAGATGGGTAGGAAGCTGGAGAGTGAGTTTGATCATGTGACCAAAGAGTCACTCAATGATACCTATGTAATGAAACCCCAATAAAAAACTCTAGGTACTGGCTGGGCACAGTGGTTCATGCCTGTGATCCCAGCACTTTGGGAGGCCGAGGTGGGCAGATCACGAGGTCAGGAGATTGAGACCATCCTGGCTAACATGGTGAAACTCTGTCTCTACTGAAAATACAAAAATTAGCCAGGCATGGTGGTGCATGCCTGTAATCCCAGCTACTTGGGAGGCTGAGACAGGAGAATTGCTTGAACCCAGGACGCGGAGGTTGCAGTGAGCTGAGATCACGCCACTGCATTCCAGCCTTGGCAACAGAGGAATACTTTGTCTCAAAAAAGCAAAACAAAAAACAAACAAATAAAACTCTAGACACTGAGGCTCAGGCAAACCTCCTGACTGGTGAATACATCGATATGCTGGGAGGGTGATGTGCCCTGGTTTCATGTGGGGAGGACACAGAAGCTCCATGTTTGGGACCTTCCCAGACTTTGCCCTGTGAGTCTCTTCATTTGACTGGTTCTGATTTTTACACTTTATAATACAACTGAAATCGTAAGTATAGTGCTTTCCTGAGTTATGCGAGTCATTCTAGCAAATTATCAAATATGAGGGGATGCTAGGAACCCCTGAATTTATAGCCAGTTGATTAAAACTGCAAGGGACCAGGGGACCCCAAACTTGTGACTGACATCTGAAGTGAGGGCAGTTTTGTTGAGGACTGTGTCCTTAACTTGTGGAGTCTGGTCCACTATGGATAGCTAGTGTCAGAATTGCATTGCAATACTGTAGATATCAAAGGCAAGGAGAAAGCCACACTTCGCTGCAGCTGCCATGGTAGCAAGAATTCTGGGGATGAAAATGTCTCCAGGGACAAAGAAAACCTTTGGGGACCTCACTTGCCCCTTTAACCCAGACATTATAACACCACTGCCAATCTCAGGGGAGCTAGGCTTTAGTAATAAAGTGTACTAAGTTTCCCCAGGCCTCAGTAGGTATAAATGAGGTCATAGTTATGACCTTATTTCTCAAGTTCTTCCCTACATCAGCTCTACAAAGTTCCTGTGCCCCATGAGAATTTCTGGGAGTGACTCATATGTGCTCATGAACAAGTGTAGCCAGGTCTTTCTGAGGCCTATTGGACACTGTTGCTTCTACTGGATAATACTGCATTGGTTATATTCTGTGTGCCCCTTGTTTTAGTCAATTTTGTGCTGTTATAACATAATACCACAGACTGGATAATTTATAATGAACAGAAACTTATTTCTCACAGTTCTGGAGGCTGGAAAGTCCAAGATCAGGGAGTCGGTATCTGGTGAAGGCCTTCTTGCCGTGTCATCCCACAGTGGAAAGTGGAAGGGTAAGAGAGCACATGCAAGAGACAGCAAGAGCCAAAGGGGGCCAAACTCATTTTTCCATTAGGAGCTCACTCCCAACTCCATAATAATGAACCCACTTCCACAATCATAGCATTAATCCATTCATGTGGGTGAAGCCCTTATGACCTATTCACCTTTCAAAGGTCCCACCTCTTAACACTGTTTCACTGGGGATTAAGTTTCCAACATATGAACTTTGGAGAACATATTTAAGCCATAGTATCCCTCCAGACCCTCCTCTCCACCCTCCTCTGCCATGCTTGGTGTCCTGAAATGCTGACCTTTATGAATTGCATTATCCAGGCTACTTTACCCTAGCTTCTGGTCAGGTTCAGCCAATGAAAGGCACTGGAGGCAGGGACCAGAGGAGAATGAGGTCAGAGTATTTCTATCCTGCTCTGTCCCTGCAGTGAATTGGTATTCCCATAACAAATTGGTATTCCCATAAGAAAGGCTGCAACTCTTATCAAGTGGCTGATATTCTAAACACACCTGCCCTTGCCTCTCAGATCCAGGAGAGGTAAAGGCTTCCTGCTGTTGCTAGCTCTGTCATGCTTCACCACCCCTTAACCCTGCCCACATCCCTGTAAGTGGTCCTTCACTACATGCTCCTCAGACACCCAGTTTGAGATGCTGTTTGCTTCCTGATGGAACCTTGACACACAGACACCATTGCTATTTCCATCCTAGCATATGTCCTCAGGCCACTGCACCTCCCCCAGGCATCACCAATAATTCTTCATGTCCTCTTGAAGCACATCTGACATGGCATTCCTGCTGCACAGCCAACTGTGGCAACAAGGAAAGGAACAGCTCTCCTTACTCAGCATCACTCTGTTAGAGGACTCTAAGGGGATGAACTGCTTGTGTTCCAATGTCTTCTAGGGTTTTTAGTGAAATGGCTCCTTCTGTTTTACCTGCATGAGGCTGGAGGAGGAGTCCTGAGTGGGGAGGCGCTGAGTTGGAAGGAGCCAAGAGCCATGCTCTAGCAGAGAGGGCACTGCCTTGGGTACAGGTGCTGGGCCTGGGAGCTGACTGTGCCACTAAAAGGCCATGAGACCGTGGACAAGTCACTCTCATTTTTAGGCCTCTATTTCCTCACATGTATCATGGGGGCTGGACTCAGCGATTCTCAAGCTGCTCTGGGCTCCCAGTCTTACTTCAGCCATAGTAGCTCCTGTTTGGTCTATTTTAGAATGTGAGCTTTTGTGAAGATTTCCTTTAAGGAATGGGTTCCACTGCTTTAAAAATGCTTGCTTGGAAACAACTGGACTAGAAGATCTAAGGTCCCTTCCAGCCCCTACATTTTTGAGCATAAAACCTACCTTGTTTTCTTCACCATTGTGCCAAGGAAGCACTGGTTCCAAGAATTAATGGAAAACGGATGATTAAAGGCCCATCTCCTGCCAGGCTCTCTGCCATGGCAAATCTACCATGACTGGGTAAAAGGTTTTGCTTCACATCCATCCTCAGCGCCTTCTCACTTCCTTCTCGCTTGCTTCTGCCACTATTCCTAAGCAAGAAAAAGAAAAGGAAATTTTAAATCCATTGCATAAAATGCAAACCAGCCTAGTAAACAAAAATGGAAAAGATGGCAAGGGATAAATCGTGTGCCTTTGTAGTCTTTACAAACAGACCTTGGGAGCTTTGCAAAGGCTTGACTTATGGCAATGGAAGCTGGCAGCCCTCCGTAGTTCATCACAGATGTTTGGTGTTAGAGAGAATTGCAGAGCAGTGGTTAATAGTTTGGGCTCTGGGGCCAGACAGATATGGGTTCAAATCCTTGTGCTACCATTTACTAACTGGGTGATCTTAGTTAGATGTGCTGGACTGTAAAATCATCATCATCACCATATCTGTTTAATTGAGTTATCATGAGGACTGAGAGTGAGTTAATACATGCACAATGTTTAGCACAGTGCCTGGCACATCGAAAATACCCAATAAATCAGCTCTTTGATGTTATTGTCATTAGAATTACTATTCCCATTGGCTTCCAGGAAGCTCAGACATCAGAGCTCAGTTGAATATTCAACTAAAAAATCCTCCTGCTGGGCACGGTGGCTCACATCTGTAATCCCAGCAAGCACTTTAGGAGGCCAAGGCAGGCGGATCACCTGAGGTTGGGAGATCGAGACCATCCTAGCTAACATGGTGAAACCCCATCTCTAATAAAAATACAAAAAATTAGCTGGGTGTGGTGGCACATGCCTACAATCCCAGCTACTCTGGAGGCTGAGGTGGGAGAATTGCTTAAACCCGAGAGGCGGAGATTGCGGCGAGCCAAGATGGCACCACTGCACTCCAGCCTGGGCAACAAGAGTGAAACTCCATCTCAAGTAAGTAAATAAATAAATAACTCCTAGGTATCATTTACTTCCTTTTCACTTCCATTTATGGCATCTTTTAAGATAGTTGTTATTTATCGAGTGCTTATTATGTGCCAGGACTTATAGGCACTACCCAACACCTAGCACAGTGCTTAGGGTATTGGAAATAACTCAACAAATGGTGGCAGAATAAATGAATGATCTTATCCAATGCTCCCAGCAACCCTAAGAAGTAGGTATCATTATCTCAATTACAGCAGACTTTTTTTTGTTATTATTGTTGACACCTCAGACTCCTTCCTGATTGTGGGGAATCTGCCCTTGTGTGAGGGTCTCATCTTGGATGCTGAGAAAGTGAAAAACTGCCCTGGACCTCTGGTAGCAGGAACACAGATATACGAACCAAGTGCAGCTAATCACATCTTCACCTGGGACTTTATTTTTATTTTTATTTATTTATTTTGAGATGGAGTCTCGCTGTGTCACCCAGGCTGGAGTGCAGTGGCACGATCTGGCTCACTGCAAGCTCTGCCTGCTGGGTTCACGCCATTCTCCTGCTTCAGCCTCCTGAGTAGCTGGGACTACAGGCGCCCGCTACCACGCCCGGCTAATTTTTTGTGTTTTTAGTAGAGATGGGGTTTCACTGTGTTAGCCAGGATGGTCTCGATCCCCTGAACTCATGATCCGCCTGCCTCGGCCTCCCAAAGTGCTGGGATTACAGGTGTGAGCCACCGTGCCCGGCCACCTGGGACTTTTAAATCTAGACTGGGCCGGGTGTGGTGGCTCACACCTATAATTCCAGCACTTTGGGAGGCTGAGGCGGGTGGATCACTTGAGGTCAGGAATTCGATACCAGCCTGGCCAGCATGGTGAAACCCCGTCTCTACTAAAAATACCAAAAAAATTACCTGGGTGCAGTGATGCATGCCTGTAATCCCAGCCAGTCAGGAGGCTGAGGCTGAACCCAGGAGGTGGAGGTTGCAGTGAGCCGAGATCACGCCATTGCACTCCAGCCTGGGCAACAAGAGTGAAACTCCATCTCTAAATAAATAAATAAATAAATAAATAAATAAATCTAGACCAAACAAAGTATTTGGAGTTCCTTCTGGGGTTGATGGCAAAGCGTTGGTGGCACTGGGGCCAGTAGAGTAGTGTCCCAGGCCAAGCAGTGACCACAATGCCAGCAAAAGGCCCAGTGTTCACCTACCTACAATCCATTTTGGAAGGAGGTAAGGTCTTGTAAATAACATCATATGGCATTAATTTGGGAAGAGTTTCTACATCTTGCCAACCCATGACTTTACCAACATTCCCTTTCCTTCTGTAGTTTGTGAGTTCCCTTGAAACTTAATCACCTTCAAGCTCTCTCAAGCGACTCCCCTCTCAGGAGGTTTGGCTTCCATCCCCTCAGCAGCCCTTGTTGCCTCTAAGAAGATAAAGCAAAACCTGTCCTGCTTCCCTTCCTCCCATTATTTTCCTGCCCATTTTATGCACAAACCATGCCAATGCCAGGCAGTTGGTTGTCTTCTGCTGAAAACGAAAACCTTAGAGTGAGTCTTGCTGCCACATATGTGTGTACTTGGGTCGAGGGCTGATTCATAAATCTTCCTTAAGAAACAAAGGCCTCTGGGCAAGCTGGTAAAGGCTGGCTTTCATTTATTTGTTTTTGTCACCCCCTTGATATCTCCTCCCTTGCTCCAGAAATGTGTTAGACCTCATGGGGAACACTGACAAATGCACATACAAAATAAGGAAAAGAATGATGAATTTCAAATTAGGATACCTGGGTTGGAACGCTGGCTTGATCACTTACTATCTGCAAAAACTTGGATAGGTTACCTAACCTTTCCTAAGCTTCAGTTTCCTTATCTGTAAAATGGGTTCAGCAATACTCCTATTCCATGGATTGTGGGGAAGTTTCAGTAGCAATGGATCTAAAAGCATCCATCAAAGTGGCTGGTTCAAAGAATCCTTCCATAAATGTGTGTTGCTGTCAATTGAAAGTCCCCCAGATGGTAGGGTCCAAGTGGTTGATGCCCTACACCTCCAGCTACTGGCAATAGGGACATGTGAGAGTTGGGGTACATGGTAACATAGGAAAACCTCTTTGCAATTGTGTTATGTTGGTTTAGATCAGTCAAATATCTTTTTCTATTTCTTGGCAAGACTGCTTGTCAAATAGAGCATGCAGGGACCCTGAGCAACCAGGACTGTTGGCATAAAAAGCAGGTGAGCAGAGGATGGGGGAGCCAGAAGAGAAGGTGCTAAAAGGAAGAGCTGAAAATAAGCTTGACCCATCCCTCAAAGTTGTCTAACAGTCCTTGAATCCAGACGCCTCATGGCCCTAGGAGGGCCAAACACGCTCAGGGGTTGGGAAGGAAGCATCACAGTGCTGGTGTCAGGAGACCTGAGTTCCAGTCTTGTCTTTGACATTTATGAGGTGTATAAACTGGGAGGGTCACGTCAGCTCTCTGAGCCTTAGTTTTATGTACTGTAAAGTAGGAGAAATAATACCTCCCTTACAAAGGCATAAACAGGCCAGGTGCGGTGGCTCACGCCTGTAATCCCAGCAGTTTGGGAGGCCAAAGCGGATGGATCACCTCAGGTCAGGAGTTCGAGACCAGCGTGGCCAACATGGTGAAACCCCATCTCTACTAAAAGTACAAAACCCCCACCTCTACTAAAAATACAAAAATTATCCAAGCGTGGTGACAGGCACCTGTAATCCCAACTACTCGGGAGGCTGACTACTCAGGAGAATTGCTTGAACCTGGAAGGTGGAGGTTGCAGTGAGCCGAGATCATGCCACTGTACTCCAACCTGGGTGACAGAGTAAGACTCCATCTCAAAACAAACAAACAAACAAAAACAAAACAAAGGCATAAACAATGAACAAGAGATTGATTTTCTTTTGTAACAGCTTTATTGCAATATAATTCAAGTACCATAAAATTCACCATACCCACTTTTTTTTTTGAAACAGGGTCTCACTCTGTTACCCAGGCTGGAGTGCAGTGGCATGATCACTGCTCACTTCAGCCTTGACCTCCTAGGTTCAAGTGATCCTCCCACCTTTGTCTCCCAAATAGTTGGGACTATAGGTGCACACCACCACACCCAGCTAATTTTAAAATTTTGTTGTAGAGATGGGATTTCATTACGTTGCCCAAGCTGATCACGAACCCCTGAGCTTGAGCAATCTTCCTGCCTCGGCCTTCCAAAGTGCTGGGATTATAGACACGAGCCACCACACTGGGCCAAAATTCACCCTTTTAAAGTATGCAGTTCTGTTTTTTTTTTTTTAGTGTATTCACAGAGTTGTGCAACCATCACCACTATTTCATATTAGAACATTTTTATTACTCCTAATAGAACCAATACTGTTATCAATCATTCTCTATTCTCCCTCCTGAGAGATTGACTTTAAACTGTTTGGTGCTGTACCCATTTTGCTTTGTATAGATAACAGTTGATCATTGCTACTCAATAGTCAGTAGTCTGCTCATAAGTAATATCACAATTATTCTTCAGACTTAATAAAAGCTGGCTTGAGAACTGGGTCAGAAGTAAGTTTGGCAGGGAAATGGTAGAGATAAAGAGGCTTAAAGAACAGTTTATATCTCTCTCATAGAATAGTCCAGGTAGCTCACAGCTCCATCTTCCCTGTGGCACAAGCAACGTTCTCATGATAGAAAATGTCAGCTAGAGCTCCAGTTATTATATCTTTGTTCCAGACAGCAGAATGAAGAAAGAGATGAATATTGCATGCCATTGGCTTCTAAGGAAAGGTCTCAGAAGTTGCCACAAGCATTTCTACTTTTTTTTTTTTTTTTTTTTTAGACAGAGTCTCACTCTGTCACCTAGGCTGGAGTGCAGTGGCGTGATCTCGGCTCACTGCAACCTTCGCTTCCTGGGGTCAAGCAATTCTCCTGCCTCAACCTCCTGAGTATCTGGGATTATAGGCACCCGCCACTACACCTGGCTAATTTTTTTTTGTATTTTTAGTAGAGACGGTGTTTCACCATGTTGGCCAGGCTGGTTTCAAACCCCTGACCTCAAATGATCTGCCCACCTAAGCTTCCCAAAGTGTTAGGATTACAGGCGTGAGCCACCATGCCCAACCACTTCTACTAACATCTAATTGACCAGAACTCATTAGTATGGTCACATCTAGTCTTATTCCAAACAGCCAGTTAAAAATTGGGGTTTGCATTATTATGAAAGAAAAGACCAGGTATTTGGTAGCTGTATCAGTCAGCAAATGCTATAATAATTCTGCATAACAAACCATGAGCATACAACAATGAGCTTTTGTTTTCCTTGCTCTCAGGGCTGGGGGTTGACTGGGAGGCTCTGAATCAGGCTACAGGGCTGCTGGGCTTGGATTTAGGCACCATGCTGGCTCATGTCTATCTGTCTCCATGTTTTCCTTGGACCAGCACTACTAGGTCATGTTTTCCGTTTTGCTTGTTTGTTTGTTTGTTTGTTTGTTTGAGACAGGGTCTCACTCAGTCACCCAGGCTGGGGTGCAGTGGTGCAGTCATGGCTCACTGCAGCCTTAACCTCCTTGAACTCAAGAAATCCTCATACCTCAACCTCCTGAGTAGTTGGGACTACAGGTGTATAACAACATGCCCAGCTAATTTTTATTTTTTTGTAGAGATGGCATCTTGCCATGTTGACCAGGCTGGTCTTGAACTCCTGGCCTCAAGGAATCTTTCCATCTCAGCCTCCCAAAGTGCTGAGATTAGAGGCATGAGCCACCACACAGAGCATGTTCTCTTCATGGCAAATGGCAAGAACCCAGGAAGTTGAGCAGAAACACATGATGCTTTTTCAGGCTTCTTGAGTCACTCTTTTTCACACTCCATTGACCAAAGCAAATCACATGGCCAAGCTAACATCAATGGTGGAGGTATACTGCACTCACACTAATGGAGAGCACTGCAAAAATCACATAGCAAAGGATGTGAGTGTAAAATTCTAACACCGGAAGTGTCTGCAGAATGATAAACAATGATTCATTTATACAGAGAACAACCAAGATTGCCAGGAAATTCAATGTCTGCAGTCTTGGTCCCTGGAGACCTTCCAGAAACCTGCTGCTGCTGCTGTCCTACAATTCAGCTCCCAGTGTAGCTTCCAATTCTGATGATCCCACTTTCCCGCTTACAGATTAAGCTAGTCCAGCCTCTTACATCAGCTTTTTAGGCCACAGTCCCTAGTTTTAGCCTAACCAGACACCTGCAGCCTTTTCTCTGAGATTTTGCCAAGACAAACAGAGTAGTTCAGGATGCCCCTAAGAGAGAAGGAAAGTGGGAAAAATCAGTTGGGAAAAATTCAGAGTGCAGAAGCAGCCTGCCTAAAAAGTTGCTGGAACAGACAAAAATAAAACAACCTAGGGAAAATAAAACAAAACAAAACTCAGGCTGAACCTGGACAGATAAACAAACAGGGTCCTGCACAGGAGTTCTTTGTTCTTTGTCTAATTAGCAAGCTCCCAGGAAAAAGTTTTCTCCGCTTTTCAGTCAGTTACATGGTGAGAACTTGCACAGGTAGGAGGGGGGCTTACCTAAAACAAACTCACAGTATACAAATAAGAGAAGCTGTACTTTGTGCTTACCTAAAAACATACCCACAGCTGTATGAGATAAGGGGCGTCGCACAGACAGTTTTACTGATAAGAGAAGTTACTCAAACTGCTACAGAGATGAGAGGGGTTTCTCAGCTGTAACCTGGCAATCCACTCGGACTCCTCTCTCTGCTGCAGAGAGTTTTATTTCTTTCACTTAATAAACTTTCCCTCCAAACCCACCTTTGTGTCCGCGTTCCTTAATTTTCTTGGATATAGGACAAATAACCTGGGGTACTAGTTAAGACAAAGAGAAACTGCTACATTAAGGTGCGTTGGTGAGACTGCAACACCTCTATGTAGGGTCAGCAGCCATTTTCCTCTGCCCTAGTTCCCTGGGGACCAGCCAGAGTCAGACCCGTTTTTCCCATTCAAATTCCCCAAACACAAAAGCTTCATCATACCACTTTCTATTACATTTGGGCTTGAAGGTACATCTACAGGAGAGTGAAAGCCCAGGCAACTTGGCCCTTGAGTTACAAAGAATTCTCTTTATCTTTCCTGAGGTAAGACTAAGTCTACAGCAGTAAAAATTCAGAACTCAGATTAGGTTTTCAAAGGCCGACCTTTCCATAATTTGCATTCTTAATGAATCACCCTGCTCAATTGTAATCAGTGGAGCTTAAGACAAATTTCTAAGAGATTTGGTCAAACTTTTGGTTTAAATAATCTTCAGTGTATCTATTTCAACTTTACTTAGTCCACTTCCATTAGTAACATAAAGAAGCATTTCCCAAAGTTAGCACCAATTATGAAATCTATAGGTTAGTTCAGCAAATTAAACAGTTACTTTTGTTGTTGTTTTTTGAGACAGGGTCTTGTTCTGTAGCCCAGGCTAGAGAGCAATGGTGCCATCTCAGCTCACTGCAACCTCTGCCTCCTGAGCTCAAGCGATCTTCCCACCTCAGCCTTCCCAGTAGCAGGGACCATAGGCACATGCCACCACATCCCGCTAATTTTTTTTTTTTTTTTTTGAGAAATGGGGTTTCTCCATGTTGCCCAGGTTGGTCTCAAACTCCTGGCCTCAAGTGATTCACCTGCTTCAGCCTCCCGAAGTGTTGGGATTACAGGCATAAGCCACTACACCCAGCCAACATGGTTACTTTCGATAACAGCTGTGGCCACCCCCTCCTCATGGAGGTTGGTGTGTTTGCTTGTTTGTTTGAGACAGAGTCTCACTCTGTTGCCAGGCTGGAGTGAAGTGGCACAATCTCGGCTCACTGCAACCTCCGCCTCCTGGGTTCAAGTGATTCTCCTGCCTCAGCCTCCTGAGTAGCTGGGACTACAGGAGCCCGCCACCACGCCCAGTTAATTTTTTTGTATTTTTAGTAGAGACGGGGTTTCAACGTGTTAGCCAGGATGGTCTCGATCTCTTGACCTCATGATCCACCTGTCTCGGCCTCCCAAAGTGCCAGGATTATAGGCGTGAGCCACCCCGTCTCGCCAAGAGGTTGTTTTAATGTAGTCTTTGAACAGCCTAGAAATTCAAGCTGATTTCTTTTTTTTTCCTTTTTTTCTTTTTTTGGAATTCTTCCACTCTTAATTTATTAGATATCAGCCTCGTCATGAAATATAAATACAGTAGAGGTTTGGTTTCATGCAAAATTAACACCTAACCAAAATATATACAAGGTAAAGCATTCTGAAAACTATAAAGTATTAAAAAATTGTAACAAATTTCTGATGCTTAATATTCCCTAGGGGAGATTCAACTCCACTCCCATCTGGTCACTGCACCTTGCAAATCCTAGGGAATAAGATTAATCTACTCAGGGTCTTGCGACTTTCCTGAGTACCAAGATGGTCTTTGAGGTAGCTCAGTATTTTTTATTATTATTATTATACTTTAAGTTCTAGGGTACATGTGCATAATGTGCAAGTTTGTTACTTATGTATACTTGTGCCATGTTGGTGTGCTGCACCCATCAACTCGTCAGCACCCATCAACTCGTCATTTACATCAGGTATAACTCCCAATGCAATCCCTCCCCCCTCCCCCCTCCCCATGATAGGCCCCGGTATGTGATGTTCCCCTTCCTGAGCCCAAGTGATCTCATTGTTCAGTTCCCACCTATAAGTGAGAACATGCGGTGTTTGGTTTTCTGTTCTTGCGATAGTTTGCTGAGAATGATGGTTTCCAGCTGCATCCATGTTCCTACAAAGGACACAAACTCATCCTTTTTTATGGCTGCATAGTATTCCATGGTGTATATGTGCCACATTTTCTTAATCCAGTCTGTCACTGATGGACATTTGGGTTGATTCCAAGTCTTTGCTATTGTGAATAGTGCTGCAATAAACATACGCGTGCATGTGTCTTTATAGCAGCATGATTTATAATCCTTTGGGTATATACCCAGTAATGGGATGGCTGGGTCATATGGTACTTCTAGTTCTAGATCCTTGAGGAATCGCCATACCGTTTTCCACAATGGTTGAACTAGTTTAAAATCCCACCAACAGTGTAAAAGTGTTCCTATTTCTCCACATCCTCTCCAG